>NW_005872906.1:34413-40620 GCF_000147115.1 Myotis lucifugus | reverse complement strand
ACCAGAGCAGGAGACCACGAATCTTGTTGCCCACATACCATCTCTGTGTATAAATGTTAACGACCCTGCACCCACCAATGTGAAAGAAGTATGCCTCTCTCTCCATTTTACTTTTCATTCAATCCTAAAGATTTCCCCACTTTGCTCTCTTCCATCTCCTTAATCTACCACCAATGGATTTCATGTGACCTTCCTTATGTCTTCCCCTTTGATTCTAAATTCATGAAAAAGAACTGCAAAACTGCTGTGCTTGGAGCATTTTCTCAGTCCTTTGAGATTTTGCTTCTGGGTCAGCCCTCATTTGGCTCAAATAAACTCTTGTAAAATTTTTCTATAAGCTTAAACTTTCTTTCACAAACAATCCAATGACTGGTGTCCTTGTAAGAAGAGGGAGATTTGGAGACTCAAAGGAGACATAAAAGAAGGCCACATGGCAACAGAGGCACAGGTTGGGGTGGCGCTACCACAGCCAGGGGAGCTGAGGGTTCCGCAGCCACTGGAGGCGAGGCAGAGGTCCGGAGAGGTTCTCCTAGAACTTTAGAGGGAGCCTCCCTGCTGACATCTTGATTGCACGGTTTTGGCCTCTAGAAATGTGAGAGAATAGATGTCTGTGGCGTTAAACCACCTCGGAGGCAGTAATTTGTTACAGCAGGAAACGAATATACCCTCTATTCAAGTTTTAGCTGTGAAGTCCGATGACTGGTTTTCTGTTTTACCCTAAAAGGAAGACCAAGTAGGTAATGCAATTGCAGGTCAGTGATGCATAGAACATTTTAAATACACGCAAAGATGACAAAGCATTTTTTCAACTCTGTAAGTTAGGATTGGGTTGGAGTAGAGATAAGAAAGTAAGTGGCAAAGAATTCTAAAAATAAGGGTGAGGGGGGAGATCAGATAACTTAAGAAAGTATGTGTAGATTTCTTATTAGAAGAGGGAGGAAAAGGACATGATTGCAAGCATTCTGATATCTTAGTAGTAAAAGTACACTATTAGGATTCTTCAATTTAGCCAATTTGCTAGTCATTGGATTACTGGCATGCCATCCCAATGTCACCCAGAAGCCTTCCAATGCCAATACCAAGTAAGATTGGCTCAAACCCCAACCCAAATAAAGCAACCTGTGCAAACCTAAGCCCCCCCCCCCAAATTTCACTGTGTGCCACATGGACTTATGTTCCCCAGCTCAGTTTGATCTTGGGACTTCTTCTTCCCATATTCTCTCTGTTAAACACTTTTGATCCAGGTGAGAAATGTAATCATTCTCTCATTTCCACAAGACTCTATTCACAAAATATTAATAAGGTTAATAGGTTTTACTGACAATACAACACTGAAAAGAACTTTGAACAATAGGCATTTTTGTTCTTAAAAGGTCCTCTGGCCACTCCAGTACCATGAGTTCTAATGCCCCCGTCTACTTAGTTTCAACCACACTCCACCATGTCAGCTGAGCCATCTGTTCTCTAGAGCAGGGGAGAAAGCTCTCATTATCTCACCCAGAACGGTTTAGTCTTTATTAATTGACGAGAGTGTCTTTGTCTGCAAGTAACAGAAATCAAACTAGAGTGACCCAAGCAAATACAGATTTATTTTATTTTTATATAGCAAGATGCACGGAGGTAAGCAGTCGAGGGCTAATATAATTACTCACTGATTCCATAAGTGTCCCAGATTTTGCCAGTCTTTCTGTTCTACTATTATTAAAACATTATTTTTTTCTCATGTGTATGGCTTCATGGTTACAAGATTCCTGCTGCACTTTCAAGCATAAGACTAATTTTTAAGTGACTTTAAGGCTAAAAATCAGATGTGTTGATTATGGTATTCATTATATACTAGTATTTTAAATACCACAAGCCATATTATACACAGCATTTTAGAAACTAAACCAGAATTAGATTTTTAATATGTAATTGCCGGAGCATGGGTCAATCGAAGGTCTAGTGCAGAGATAACAAAAAAACGTAAGAAATTGTAATGAGCTGCTACATCATGAATGTTTCTGTGTTATATACCAGAATCTGTAATAGACATTTTATATTCATTATTTAATTTTCATGACTCATCATTTTACAGATAGAAAATCTGAGGTTCAGTGATGCTAAATGATTCGTAAAAGGTCAGGAATCCCACCCCTGGTGAGCCTAATCCCAACCCCAGGAGCCCGGGGCCTTCCTTCTGCTGTCCGCCAAAAGGGAGCGGCAGCCAGGCCACAGTCCCCGAGGACTCCCAGTGCATGTCTGTGCACTGTGGTTTTACCGTTCACCAAAGAAAGGAATACACTGTATGCATGTTCTCCTTTAAGACATTTTGGAGATAGTGTCAGTGTTGTTACATTAGTCTTAAAATACATCTATTTATTTATTTATGATAAGATAGCTTGTAGATCTATTCTTAGACTACATTTCTGGGGCCCAGACATTACACCAGAATATGGTATAATTCTACCCCCATTAAGAAAGTCTCTGAAAACAAGTAAGTTTAAGAAAAGTTTATAAATTATGCAGAAGAGCTAGCTGTGTTTGCAGCTGTGTGACTCAGTGCCTCAAGGGTTGCAGCTCATTTTTAAAAACAAAGTCAATAAAGCTAGACACAGTGCGTGGTCAGTATGTCATCTTCAGTCCTCTTTCTGCACCTTAGCCTGCTTCCCACCCTCCTGGATTTCCTTCCTTTGTTTTAGGTACAGTAAAAGCTCCAGTTTCCTTCACCACTTCACCCTATCAAAACAAAGAAGGATTTATTAAATGGTTATGCACATTCGTTAAACTAATGACACTTTGCTGAAACATATTCAAACTAAACATGACCTCATCCAGACATTTGCATTTTGTTTTTCACATCAAACTGTAGAGTGAAAGGTTGCTCCTACGAAAGGAAACTGGCATGTGCAAGTGTGTAAGGAAATACGGGGAGAGAATGAGCAGAGGGATCCTTGAAATAGAGTAGCTCTCTTGTTAAAGCTGAAGGCAAACCTAATTAAGTGCTTTCATGGAGGTTTGGGGATGAGAAGGAAAGGAACTGGTAGTTTCCCCCTCTTCTCCTGCTCATGATACCTAACCAAAGACAAAGAGTACCAGAATACTGGTCATTATCATCCTGGCGCACTCTGTCCCTTCATCTGCAACATCATCTGAGATCTGAGACTCCTCTCACTCTGTTCGGACCTGAGTCTGTCTCTGTAACGTGAAACAAGTAAGAGCTGCCATTTCTGCCCATCAATCATGTGCTAGGACTGTGCCCAGGCCTTGTTTCACAGGCCGGATCTCCCCACTCCTTTTATCAGAGAGAATTCAGTATTTCCCCAAGGTTTCTGCAGACAGATTGTATCAGCATTACTGGCAATGCTTACTTACAATGCAGGTTCCTGAGCCCGGCCACAGTTTCACTGAATCACAACCTTCTAGGGATCTTATGCACACTAAATTTGGAGAACAGCTAGGTGCATTTATTAGCCCAGTTTTACAGCTCAGAGATATAGAAAGAAATTAATTAACCTATCCACAGTCACCTGACTATTAAGTGGCAGGGGTTTGGCTCTAACCCCCACGCTTAAACTCTAAGCAGTCCTGCAGCTAACCTTGCATTATTGAAAATTTTGAGTGTAACAGCAGCTGTTCTCTTCAGACAATAATCCACATTGTCTAGGATCAAATTACCTGGTATATAGTGCACGAGTCTATAAGCACTGTTATCAATCTGTCTGGATTCAAATCTTGGCCCCATTTTTTTCAGCTATGTGATACTTTACTTAAACTTGCTGTACCTTAGTTCATCTAGCTATAAAATGGGGATAATAGTACTAACTTCTTGGGATTGTTATAAGGTTTAAATGAATTACTACATAGAAAATGCTTAGAGCAATGCCTGATGTAGTGTAAGTACTCAGTGTATAAGCTGTGAGCACTTCCTGCATAAGCTTAACTATAACCTTAACCTAATTAAATTCTGGCCAGATGGCACCTCTAAGTCAAAGCATAGTTCACTTTTCTTTGTTCACTTGATGCCTTCCATTTATATTTAATCTTTTAATTCTACAGCTCTGATCTGGCTGATTACCACAAGGTGTTGTTTACATTAACTGTACCCTTGTATTTCTAAGGGGATTATTTGATATTTATTAGCTTGGAAAAAGAAGCAGTTCAATGTTATTTTATATCATGGTATACATTAAAATTGATGGATACTTGTCACCTTTCAGAAATACTTAATGAAAAAAAATAATTAATGCCCCCCAAAAACTTGACCTTTATGCTAGGATGTACTAGAAATTTTAGAAGAGCTTGAAAACATAAAAATACACAAGATAGCCCACTTATCATTTCCTACAAGTTCTTTCAAAGCATATCCAAAAAGGAAAACATTAACTCTTCTGATAGAACATTTGAATGGTGGATACTCTTCTTGGTATATTAACTTTAATTATTCTTCTACCTGACACTTAGGCTGACTAAATTGATATAAATAAGATTAGAGAGATCACTAAACCGTTTGCCTAAAGTTTGTGCATAAGAAAATTCTCTTTATGCTAGAGTACATTAATGCTTTTATCCAGAAGCACTTGAACTTTAAAAAAAAAGAATTTTGAAGCTAAATTTCAACTAAAAATTATCTTTGCTAGCTTCTAAAGCCACCTGATTTTTCCACATTTTTAAGAGTTTCCCATGGGTATTGCAAGGCCAAATTCTACCTCAGAATCTAGTCATTCCTGCTACTTTTACAACTTGCCCATAATTATTTAGAGTAAAATGCTTTCAAGATTATGCTAACTTAAGCAATAGCTAGTGGCCTTTCCAATCTTGTGACCAAAATATCACTTTCTATTCTTCAGTAACCAACTCTTTTTTGTAAAATTTTGCTATGACCAATTTAAAATATACTAAGGATGTTAGGCAAGCTTTCAAGTTGCTTGAGTCTAACTCAATGAATCAATATCATCTTAATGAAGAGCCATAGTCTTCCTGCTGGAGTTACTAGTAGAAGTGCCACAGGATACAACGATCACTAACTCTGCAGCAACCAAGAGTTGACCAAGGAGAGGTCCCACCATGGAGAGGTGCCTCCGAGGCCATGCCCTGCACTTCCTTGCCGATCTCACCTCACACCACTTCACCATACATGAAGGTGACACAAATAATTGTTTTATATGAAGCAAGATGACATAAACAACACCTGCCTACTCCAAATCCTAATAATGCTACTTTGTTCTTCCTGTGGTCACAGTTGTTGACTCTCTAACATCTATTTACCTCCTATGACCAGCATCAGCTAGTCGGATAACCTACCTCTCCGTATAACTTATCTAGCCGACGAGAAGTGAGTAAATATTTGCAGGGGGGATTTCTGGTAGAGATTTATCCACACCTTACAGAGATAAATGAATGAGAAGATTTCTCTTCTTCTTAGATGTTGTCAAGCTGCGAAAGCCTAAAGATGAAGTAAATAGAATCAGGCAGAATCCAAGGATCACAGAGAGGCCGAGGAAGAGCCACGGTGTGATATAATGCTCTGGAAGCTCTTTCTGCTTCTGGGCTTTCATTACATGAGATAATGCCACTTACTATTGTTTTACCCAATTTGAAGAGTTTATCATTAGTTTAAGGTGAAATCATCCTAATTACAAGTTCCTTAGTCCCATGAATTGCTGCAGTTTTGCCTGGCTTATCCTCATTCTCTCTGTGCTGGGGCAGGAAAACCTAAAAAGTAAATGATAAATTTCTGGAGGCTCCGAGTGGACAAATCTGAGAGAAAAACTCCAGGGGGACCCAGTCATCAGGAGGCCCCCACACTTATGTGAGTTTTACATCCTGGAATGTACCGGGTTCTCAAAGCAAATATCAGAGAAAAGTCCCCTCAAGCTTCTGGTAGGCGGAGAGAAAAAGGAACCATTTAAAATATGCCAGAGCACTCTATTTTTCTTAACAAGGTCTTCCCTCAGGAAAAACTATATAACCAGAGTCTAATCGGAGCCTAACTCACTTGGGAGAATAGAAATACACAATTCCAGTTCCCTCTAGCCTTCCACGTGGGAGAAGAAAAATATCTAACTCTAGCCATCCTGTCTGCCTAAAGGTGTGTGTCGGGGGGGCGGGGGGCGGGGGAGGGGACGGAGGATTAGAAACAATTGGGAAACACTTGTGAAGTTCACAATTCATGCACCATAGGTTCACAAAAAGACTGTGACCTCATCATAGGACTGTAGAGAACTT
>NW_005872906.1:30251-33601 GCF_000147115.1 Myotis lucifugus | reverse complement strand
TTTGCAGGCTGGCCACAACCCCTTCAGGGTGTGGGTCCCCACTGTGGTGCCTGGCCAACCTGGGTGAGGGGCTGATAGCTGTTTTTAGGCTGATCAAGCACCCCAGTGGGGACACTCACCCCATGGCTGTTTGCAGGCTGGCCACAGCCCCTTCAAGGTGGGGGGTGTCCCTCTGCTGTGCTTGGCCAGCCTGGGTGAAGGGCTGAGGGCCATTTTCAGGCTGGCCCCGGCCACAGGCTGGAAACAGGTATCTATGATTTATTTAACTTCTATAATTGAAATTTTGTAGCCTTGAGCGGAGCTCAGGGCTGGCCAGGGCAGGTGGGAAGCTTGGCTTCCTCCATCACCAGGGCAACCAAGCCTCCTGCTGTCTCCAGCTCTGTGGCTGTGGCCATCTTTGTGACGGACTGACAGAGTGAGGGTGTGATGGTTAATTTGCATATTACTCTTTTATTAGATAGGATGCTCAAAGTCACTAATCATCTGAGAGATGCAAATCAAAACGACAATGAGGTACCATCTCACACCTGTCAGAATGGCTATCATCAACAAATCAACAAGTGCTAGAGAGGATGTGGAGAAAAGGGAACCCTCTTACACTGCTGGTGGGAATGCAGACTGGTGCAGCCACTGTGGAAAACAGTAATGGTGTTTCCTCAAGAAATTAAAAATGAAACTTCCATTTGACCCAGTAATACCACTTCTAGGAATATATCTCAAGAAAACAGAAACACCCATCAGAAAGGATATATGCACCCCTATGTTCCTAGCAGCACAATTTACAATAGCTAAGATTTGGAAACAGCCCAAGTGCCCATCAGCAGATGAGTGGATTAAAAAATTGTGGTACATGTACACAATGAATATTATGCTGCAGTCAAAAAGAAGGAATTCTTACCATTTGCATCAGCATGGATGGACCTGGAGAGCATCCTGCTAAGCAAAATAAGCCAGTCGGAGAAACATGAATATCACATGATCTCACTCATTTGTGGAATATAATGAATAACATAAAAAAAAATTATAAGGCAGACTAAAAGGCAACAAACATAATCTGAAGAGACAGAGCAAGAATCAATCAGAAGCAGATTCAAATATGGCAAGTCAGGAATTTAAAACAATGATGATCAAAATCAAAGGGCTGTAATGAATAAAGAAGACAGCATGCAAGAACAGATGGGTAATGTAAGTAAAGAGATGGAAATTCCAAAAAATAAAAAGAAAACACACGCAAAACAACCAAATAAACAAAATCAAAAGAAATGCTAGAGATTTTAAAAAGCTATAATAGAAATTAAAAAGGCCTTTAATGGGATTTTTAGTAGACTAAGTACAGCTGAGGAAAGAATATCTTGAGGATATCTCAATGGAAACCTTCCAACCTGAAAATCAAATAGAAAAAAAAAAGCCAGAAAAAAACAAACAACACTAAGACAAAATATACAAGATCTGGGTGACAGCTACAAAAGATGTAACATAAACATAATGGAAATACCACCAGGAGAAAAAAGAAAAGGAACAGATGATATGTTTGTAATAATAATGACTGAGAACTTCCCCAAATGAATGTCACACAGCAAGCCATAGATCCAGGAAGCTCAGAGAAGAAAAGGCGGGGTGGCGGGGGGAAGACCCCATACCTAGGCATATCACATTTAAAGTATAGAAAAAAATGACAAAGAAAATGCCATGGAATACTATGCAGCTCTAAAAAGGGATCTCTTACCCTCTGAGACAGCATGGAGGGGCCTGGAAAGTATTATGCTAAGCAAAATAAGCCAGTCAGAGAAAGACAAGTATCACATGTCTCACTTATATGTGGAATCTAATGAACAAAATAAACTGATGAACAAAATAGATCAGGGGCATAGAAGCATGAAACAGACTGACAAATCTCAGAGGGAAGGTAGGAGGGTAGAAAGAGATTAACCCAAGAATTTATATGCATATATGCATAACCCATGGACACAGACAATAGTGTGGTGAAGATCTTGAGGGGGAGTATAGAGAAGGTCAATGGGGGGGGGGGAAGGGGGCAACTGTAATACTTTCAACAACAAAGAAAATTTTGGGAAAAAAGAAAAAAGTCTGGAAGAAACTAGGGTGACAAAATATTTTACCTATAGAAGAACAAAGATAAGAATTATATTTGATTTCCCCTCCAAAACTATTCAAGCAAGAAAAAAGTGGAACGAAATATTTAAATGGTTGAGAAGAAAAAAATCAATCTAGAATTCTATAATCTGCAAATCACTCTTCAAAAATAAAGAAGCCATAAAGACCTTCTCAAATAAAATTAAAGGAATTTGTTGCCAGTAGACTTGCCTTGCAAGAAATGTTAAAAGAAGTCCTTTAGCCAGAAGGAAAACAATATGATTATGTTTGCTCATATGGATATGTATGTATGCTATATAAGAATATCTATATACATACTTATGAAATGAATGACAGTGATGATAAAAGCGGGGAGAAGGAAAGTAAGATTATTTTATTACTAGAGGACTGGTGCATGAATTCGTGCATGGGTGGGGTCTGGCTGCCTTCCCTGATGGTGGCCGATCAGGGCTGGGCCGGTGGTGGGGGAGAGGGGATACAGGACGTTGGCTGGCTGACCCCGCCCCCGATCGGGGGTGGGGGGCAATCGGGGGTTGGGCTGGCCAAGGGAGGTTGGAAGGGGCCAATCGGAGCCCTGATCAGGCTGGTTGGCTGCTGCAGTGTGCATCATAGCGACCGGTAGTTCTGGTCATTCCTGTCATTTGGTCATTCCTGTTTCTCGATTGTTCCGGTCGCTTGGCTTTTATATAGAGAGATTATAAAGGTCACATACTACTCATAAAATGATATAATGTTATTTAAAAGTAAACTTGGATTAGTTTTAAATGTATACTAGAGGCCCGATGCACAAAATTTGTGCAAGGGGCTCGGCCCCCGCAGCCCCGCCTGCCTCGGCCAGCCCTCGAAGCCCCATCTGCCTTGGCCGGCCCTCACAGCCCTGGCTTCATCTGGAAGGTCATCTGGATGGTTGTTCTGCTGTTTGGTTTAATTAGCATACTAGTTCTTTATTATATAGGATTGCAAACTCAAGGACAACCACTAAAAAAAGTAAAAACAGAATAGATATGCTAAAAAATATTAGAGAAAATTAATCATATAAAATGCTCAGTTAAAATCACAAAAGGCAGAAAAAGTGAAAGTCAAAAATAGGAACAAAGGGCAACAAATAGAAAACAGTAACAGATATGGGAGATATTAATCCAACTATACCAATAATCACTTTGAATATTAGTGGTCTAAATTTACCAAAGAAAAGACAGAGATTGTCAGGATGAATGAAAAAAAAATCCACATGA
>NW_005872906.1:26392-29729 GCF_000147115.1 Myotis lucifugus | reverse complement strand
CATGGTCACTGCCAGCTTATCTGCAGCCCTTCCCTTTAACAGGCTAATGAACACAACCTGAAACACAAGCAAGTCTTGCTTGAAAACAAGCAGGTCTAAGAGGCAGTGAAAGGATTTCCTCAGAATTTAAACATATTAATACACCAGTCATATAAATCTAAATGTAAGCCAGTCTCCTACAGTTCTGAGATGGCACTCGCCACCTCTGTGAAAAGTTGAACACTAGGAATCAAGGAACACCACATTGTTAGAAGGAAGGACAGTGACAGCACATGCTGAACCAAAATTATCATCAAAGCTCAAAAAGCTGACTGTATTCATTTAACCACAAGCTCATCTCATTTAAATCAAAACTGCCCGAAAGAAATGCTCTGTTAGCCATTCATGATCTGATTCTGGTGTATGAGATCAATTTACATATGGTACACATAAAAAAAGTCATGAGACATTTGTACTAAATAAGGCAGTGGCCAAATATTACTCATTAGTAGCTTTTTTGAGATAAGCTATCAAGTCTGCCCTTTCTGCACTCTTAATGCCAGCGAAGATCATTTTTGTTCCAGGGATGTACTTCTTGGGTTTCTCCAAATACTCCATCAGTGTAGCCTCACCCCAGGTGATACCTTTCTTCTTGTTGGCATCCGGGTAAGAAAATCTTAGGGGCCTGACCTGTCTTTCACCCAAAGAGACCATGGAGATTTGGTCCAGTCTTGTGCTTGCCTCCCTTTCCCACAGTATGGCACTGGGCACATTTCTGAACAAAAATCTTCTTGCCCTTCTCAACATCACCCATTTTTAAATCACTTGTTAGTTGCGCGCCACATGGAGATCCCCACTCACAAGCTGGACGTCCTGCTCTCTAAGTAAAGACTGCAGCTATATTATTTTATTTTATTTTAAATATATTTTTATTGATTTCAGAGAGGAAGCGAGAGAGAGAGAGAGAGAGAGAGAGAGAGAGAGAGAGAGAGAAACATCAATGATGAGAGAGAATCATGGATCAGCTGCCTCCTGCACACCCTCTACTGGGGATGGAGCCCACAACCCAGGCATGTGCCCTGACTGGGAATTGACCCTGGAACCCTTCAATCCATAGGCCGACACTCTATCTACTGAGCCAAACCAGCTAGGGCTAAACATACTGTTATCATATGACCCAGCGATTGTGCTCCTTGATAGTTGCCCAAAGGAGTTGCAATCTATGTTCACACAAAAACCTACAATTGGATGTTTATAGCAGCTTTATTCATAATTGCCAAAGCTTGGGAGCAACCAAGATGCATTTTAGTAGATGAATAGATAAACAAATTGTTGTACACCAGACAATGGGATATTATTCGGCCCTGAAATAAATGAGCTACTGAGCCAGGGAAAGACTTGAAGGAAACTTATGTCTATATTATTAAAATAAAGAAGCCAATCTGAAACAGCTACATATTGTGATTCCAATTAGAAGAAATTCTGAAAAAGGCAAAATTCTAAAACAGTAAAAACATCAGTGGTTGCCAAGGGATTGAGAAAGGGGTGAAATAAATAGGTGGAGCAGAAAAGGAATTTTAGGAAGTGAAAATATCCTATATAATAAAACCCTAATATGCAAATTGACCAAATGGTAGAATGACTGATTGCTATGATGTGCACTGACCACCAGGGGGCAGACATTAAATGCAGGAGCTGCCCCCTGGTTGTCAGTGCACTCCCACAAGGGGAGCACCACTCAGCCAGAAGTCATGAGCCAGGTTCACAGCTGGCAAGCACAGGGGCAGTGGGGGGAGAGGCAGCAGCACTGGGAGCAGACCTAAGCTGGCAGTTGGATATCCCCTGAGGGGTCCCAGAATGCAAAAGGGTGCAGGCCAGGCTGAAGGACCACCCCTCCCCCCGCCCCGCCCAGTGCATGAATGTCATGTACCGGGCCTCTAGTTTTGTATAATGGTAGATACATGTAATTATATATTTGTCTAATATATAATTATATATTTGTCCCTAGAATGCATAACACCAAGAATATGGCACAATATAAACTATGGACTTTGGATGATAATGATTTGTCAATACAGGTTAGTCAATTGCAGTAAATGTGCCACCCTGGTGGGGAATGTTTGCAATGGAGAGGCTATGCATGGGTGCAAGACAGAGCAATCTCTGCATCTTCCACTTAATTTTGCCAGGAATCTAAAATTGCTCTAAAATTTTTTCTTTTTTTAAAGATGATGATGACAATAATATAATGATGATGATGATATAGGTTCCTAATGCCTTATTCATAACTATAAAACTAAAGACCTTCTAAAAACCAAAATTTTAAAATAATTTTTCTGTAGCACAATCTGACCTGAATTGACATGGAGCTATTTATGATACACTTTGGTAAATATTCTTTTATTTCACTAAAGAAATACTAATGTGTTTGATTTTGGGGTGATGGAGATATTGTACAAGATAAAGTATATCCACCTTATTTCTGCTTTAAAATCTAAAAATTCCTGAATTTCAAAATACATCTGAGTCCAAGGGTTTCAGAGAAGGAATTATTGACCTATAACATAGTTAGTCCTTAGGGAGTTCTTAAAATCTTCTAGGAGCTGTTCTAGGCACTTTGTATTTATTAAATCAGTTGATCTAATTTGTATAATTGTGGTGTTTCCAAAACTATGGTATCTCTAAAGTGATATGCAATCCAAGAACGCTTGAAGGAAAGAACCAAGAAAACATATTTTGTGCACAGCAGGCCTCTGGAGGACTCAGACCACTCTCCTTAGGTCGCCCGGCAGAGCTCAGGTCCCAAGGATCCACCTGCAGAGAAAATGTGTTTCCAGTGTCCTGTTGCACGTGGGAACAAGTTTCAGAATCTCTAATTCACCCTCTCAGTGCCTGACGCTTAGAGAAGAAAGGAAAGAACTGGGTCCCTTTTCTTCTTCTGTGGCAGCACCAAGGTGGGACAAATAAACATGAAAGAAAAATATGCAGCAAACGAGAATGAAAACCTAAATCATATTTCTACTTACAGAAAACTCTTTTAGACATATTGTACCCCATACAGTCCTGACCAGTTTCTTTCTGGAAACAGAGAGTATGCACTGGGGCTATGAAAAATCACTCAGGGGAAAAATGAACATTTTATCTGATGGAGAGGACTGCGTTTTTTTCCATTAGAGAGTGGAATAAATACTTTATTGGGTTTCCTAAGAATGAAATGGACTAGGGGGAAAAAAATAATATTTTAATTTAATATTATTATCCCTGTTCCTTTAGGGGAACCCACTTTCCTGGTGCACCAGAAACTTAAAATTAAAAATCCATGGGAAAATTAAAATTTTCGTTGGCTAGGCTTTGGAAG
>NW_005872906.1:22041-25619 GCF_000147115.1 Myotis lucifugus | reverse complement strand
AAATTCCTGGGGAAAGCAGTTTCGACCTGATTCCACCAGGAGGAGCGGCTGGAGGGCCAGGGACAGACTTTTAACTCCTAACAATCATCATTCATTAGCCAAAGCATCACCCTGGGGGACCATAACCTCCCCAGGCCCTTCCAGGTCTCTGTGTCTGGGCAAAGCCGCTCCCAGGACCTGGAGAACAGTCTTTTGAGGACCAGTGGTGGCGGCTCAGGAGGTTGAAAGCAGAAGCACATAGACGCTGGGAGAGGGGAGCACAGAGGAGGTGAAAGGCGTCTGAGAGGATGTCCCAGCAATGGCCATGTCCACTATCCAGATACGTGGGAAACAATGACATTGATGTGGGATTAAGACCATTCAGTTATGTGGGAAACAATTGCATTTTTCAGGTAGTTACCCTCCAAAAAACACATGGGTCGAGTGAGGGGTAAGTTAGAATTCAATATTAAATAGCAATACCATGTTAGATGTTTTTTGCAGTGTCAATGTAAGAAACATCCAAACCTATAAGAATTTTTATGAGTTTATTTGAACCCAACTGACAATTGCTGGGAACCAAAATCTCAAAAGCTGAAAAAAATGCTTCAGAAAATGGCAGTTTTGCACCTTATTTTATACATTGCAACTGAAGGAGTAAGAGGTTACATGAAATTTATTGGTGATAAATTAGGGAGGTGGGAGAAAGTGGAGGGGGGGGGGGTGGAATTTCTGGGATTAGATGAAAAGTGAAAGGAGCCCTAGCCAGTTTGGCTCATGGATAGAGCATCAGCCTAGGGACTAAAGGGTCCTGGGTTCAATTCTGAGGTGTGTGGGGGAGGCAGCCAATCGCTGTGTCTAATGTCTCTCACATCAATGTTCCACTCTGTCTCTTCCCATCAGTGGAAAAATATCTTCAGGTGAGGATTAACAACAACAAAAAGTAAAAGGAATGGGCACTTCTTTTGCATTTGTGGGTATAGGATAGTTAACAGCTAACAATTAACATGATAACAATGACAAAGAGGGGTTCTGTGGTCTCCTGCTCTGGCATGGTAATCAAGATTGACCTTTATTAGGAAATAATACTACCCATGAACTGCTTTTAGTTAGAATGTTTTAATTTCAGACCATCCTATTGGTTACTTTAGGTCTCTGCATTTGTAAGGCCGCCATGAGGCCTCCCTGCGTTTGTCAAGTTTAGTAGGTGGCCCCTTTTTCATCCACAGCAGAAAGATCTAATAACAGGGATTTCGTGTTTACAGCAGAATTGGAAGAACTAGAGGAGCTGTCATAGGTTGGGCTTCCAGGAGTAGTTCCCCTTAGGAAGCACATAGAGGGAAGGGCACAGAGCTTCTTACTCAGCCACAGGCAGGAAGCTGTGGAATCAAAGCTGTGGTTGCAGCCCTAGCCAGCCTGGCTCAGTGGATGGAGCGTAGGCCTGCGGATCGAAGGGTTCTTGGGTTTGATTCTGGTCAAAAGCACATACCTTGGTTGTAGGCTCCTCCCCAGCCCAGCCCTCTTTGGGGCTCATGCAGGAAACAACCAATCAATGTGTTTCTCTCTCATTGATATTTCTCTCAGTCATTCCCTCTCTCTTCTACTCTCCTTGAAAATCAATGAAAAAATATCCTCAGTTGAGGATTAACAACAAAAGCTGCTGTTGCTGTTGCAGCTACTGCCTCAGGAACACACCTCAGCAGCAGTCACCGGGAGTGCTGCTGCCCCTATAGGTTCCAGAGCCACTGCACCTGCTGGATCCACACCAGGGAAAGGTATGAGCAAATGAGTGAATGAATGAAACAATCAACCAGTAAGAGTCTTTTTGATTTTTTCTAATCATTAAAACATAATATCAGATGAGTGGATTAGAAAACTGTGGTACATCTACACAATGGAATACTATGCTGCTGTAAAAAAGAAGGAATTCTTACCATTTGCAACAGCATGGATGGACCTGGAGAGCATCCTGCTAAGCGAAATAAGCCAGTCAATGAAAGAAAAATACCACATGATCTCACTCATTTATGGATAATTACGACCATTATAAACTGATGAAAAAAAGTAGATACAGAGGCAGAGCAACATCGAACAGACTGTCAAACTACAGCGGGAAGGCCGGGGAGAGTTGGTGGGGAGGGTAAGAGATCAACTGAAGGACTTGTATGCATGCATATAAGCATAACCAATGGACACAAGACACTGGGGGGTATGGGAGGCTAGGGGAAGGTCAAGGGGAGAAAAAAAAAGGAGACATATATAATACTCCTTGTAATACTTTAAGCAATAAAACAAAATTTAAAAAAATGTTAAACATAAAAAAACATAATATCTTGTAATAGTTGTATGTTAAAATAGAATCAAATACTGGAAAAATAATGAACAAACTGTCAAATATAGAAAAATACTTTGCTCTAGGTGGAAAGTGACTTTTCTTTTTACCTCCTTCACACAATTTTTCCCACTCCCACCTCACCCCATCTCTCACAACCACCAATCTATTTTCTGTATCTATGAGTTTGTTATTGTTGTTAAGATTCCACATTTAAGAAGGATCATATGGTATTTGTCTTTCTCTGACTTATTTCACTTAGCCTGCTGCCCTCGAAGTCCATCCATGTTGTTGCAAATGGCAAGAATTCATTATTTTTTATGACTGAATGATATTCCATTCTATATGAAATATATGGAATATACATATAAACAATCAAAAGGCACCCAAGGATATGTTTTACTGATTTGAGAAGGAGAGAAAGGAAGAGAGAGAGAGAGAGAGAGAGAGAGAGAGAGAGAGAGAGATCTGTCTACTCTCGCACACACCCCAAATGGGACTGAACCCGTAACCCAGGTATGTGCCCCAACTGGAAATAAACCCCATGACCTTTCCATACATGGGACAATGCTCCAACCAACTGAGCCACACTGGCCAGGCTCTTCTGCTATTTTTAACCAGGTTTTGTTTGTGCTATTGATTTAAATTCTTTACATATTTTAGATATTAGCCCCTTATCAGATATACTAGAGGCAATGCATGAAATTTGTGCAAGAGTAGGCTTTCCTTCCCCTGGCTGCTGGCACCGGCTTCCCTCTGGCACCCGGGACCTGGGCTTCCCTCACAGCCCTGGCTTTGTCCGGAAGGTTGTCCAGAAGGACATCCAAAAGGACGGCCAGTCTAATTACCATATTATGCTTTTATTATTATAGATGATTTGAACATATTTTCTCCTATACAGTAGGTTGCCTTTTCATTCTGTTGCTGGTTTTCTTTGCTGTCCAGAAGTTTAGCTTAATGTAGTCCCACTTGTTTATTTTTGCTTTTGTTGCTTTTGCTTTTGGTATCAGATTAAAAAATCAATACCAAGACCTATGTTGAAGAGCTTATTATCAATATTTTCTTCTAGGAGTTTTATGGTTTCAGCTTCTTTAACTTTTAAGTGTTCTAATAATACAGTTGTATCATGGAATCCTTCTTCTAGAATGAGAATCAAAAGCATCAAAAGCAAAGAGTAGCAGGAGGGCCTACATCAAGCAAAACCCCAGACTTCACAGAAAACCAGCAACAGAATGAAACGGCAACAAAAGCATAGTAATAACAGATT
>NW_005872906.1:18751-20699 GCF_000147115.1 Myotis lucifugus | reverse complement strand
AGTTGCTAAACTGCATTCCAAAATGGACCATGGATTTACAGCATCCTTCCTGCTATTCAATGCAAACCGTAAATGTGACTTTTAAAAAGTGACTTCACTCCTTGAGGAACCTAGAAACACTGTTCTTTATTTTTTCTGATGCATTTCTCATTAAAATACAAGCATCTGCAAGAACTATAATAAATAATTCCCACAAATTTTGTTCTCAACAAGTTTTAATTCTATGACAGTTGTAAGATGATATATTTAGATTTCAAAACAACTTGATTGCTTTTCCACTATTATTTAAAACTCTTTGTTACATAAGATTTAAAATATATTCACTGAGATTATCTATTTTTTGTTATTAAAAATAAAAAATGGATTTAAATATAGTGTTATTACTTTTAGAAAAATGTATAAATAATTATTATTCAAGATAAAAGTTATTTTAATAAAACATAAAGCATAGAGGAGAAATTACCATTTTTAGGGGACAAAATTGAAAGTAATTCTGCCATGTCATCAAGCTTAATTGAGATAGGAAGTTTGCTATGTTTAAACAAAGACCCTGAAACAATATTTTGTGCAAGTTAGAAAGTCTGGTCCCAGAGGACTTGGATGGGGAAGATCCAATTTGTGGGGAGAGTAAATAAAAAAGCTTTATTTGCCCTCTAGATATAAAAGCTAGATTTCTCTACCAACTATAGGACTGACATAGAGATAAAGTTAATGATTGCTCCTCACCCCTGGATATTGACTGGTCCGTGTCAATCAGTGCTGATAAGCGGTGTGACTGACCCAGAAGGATTTGGTGAGGATCCTTTTTCTCGGGAAACAGACCCACTCTGTGCTGGTGAGGTCTGCAATGCCTCCATTCCTTTTGAAGGCCAAGAGTGAACATGTGCAGTAATGACTATGTGAGGTTCATAGGAAGATGGCTACTTTGGAAGAATAATTTTGCAAACAGTCATCAGAGATTTTAATTTATTTTCCTTTATTATAAAAACATTTGTAAGCACTATTGCTTTTTCCTTTGCCCTATACACATATTGCTTTATGCTACGTTTTTACTGTTTCTTTCCCTGATTTTTTTTTTACCTCACTTGAATATATACAGTATTTATTGAATATCTACCATATGTCAGAAATGGTTCCAAACACTGAGGATATAGCAGGCGATGTAACAAATTCTCTTTCCTAATGAAGTGTACATTTTAGCTAGAGAGACAGACACTAATCAATTAAATGAGTAACTAAGCATGTGGTCATGTCAGTTTTTCATGGAAAAATAGAGGAGGTGAGGGGGATGGAGAACAAGGTGACAGGAAGTGCTTTGTCACAGACACTGTGGGCCAGGAGAGCCTCTCTGAAGAGAGATATTTGAGCAGAGACGGAGGACCTGGGGAGTGAGTCATGCAGCTACATGGAAAAAGAGAGTGCCATTCCAGGCCTAATGAGCAGGAGGCATGATGAGAACCTGTAGGAGAGTTTTAAAGAATTGTTCTGACTTCTGTGTAGAAGAGCAATTTACTGATAGGGAGACCATTGTTGGATGAGCAGGATTCGAAGAAGAAATTAAGGGTTTGGGGTTAGGTTGAATTTGAGGCATCCAAGTGGAGATGTTAAGTGGGTAGTTTGATAAAGTCTCTAACAGATGAAGAAGCGTATTGTAAAATGAATCATAATACCTCAGGGCCAGATGAATCCTTTAAGTATTCTCTATCCTAGACATCCGTCAGAGGCTTGAATCTACCCAAGAATATTCCTGGCCTTTGATTACACAGCCTAACTCAAAACCTTCCAATTAGGGGTAATTTATTTTTCCCACCACCATGAAGCAGCCCACTCCATGCCAAGACCATTCTGACCAGTAGAAAATGATTCTTGGGAACAAAAACCCAGTCTCTCTGTAAACTCTATCCACCAGGCCTAGCTCCATCCCTTGGATCCTTACAAAACGTGTCTT
>NW_005872906.1:11447-18606 GCF_000147115.1 Myotis lucifugus | reverse complement strand
CTCATAAGGAGAAGGTACAGAGGGTAGTAATTGAGAGAAAGCTGATATAATTCTGAGGATTAGTGCATCAGCTAGACATCGAAGATCCCTTCTGAGGTTAGTGTTCTAATTCTGACCAAGTAAATGATCTGCTTACAGTATGTTAAGGAAATATATCATAACCTGTATTCAATATTGGGTTGGGAGGATGGATCATTCCATATGGAAGTGTTGTATGCCTGCTCTACAAAGCTCAACTCCATATGCTGAACCCTATTTTTATCACTGACATCTTTCGAAGTCAGAAATAATATCAGCAGCCTGGTCCCCACCAGAAATATAATCTCTCTGAGAGCTGTGTTCCAGCAGGAGACATCTGGAATGAGGGATACATTCTTCAGCTTGGCTCCTATTTCAAAGTGGTTATTCTCACAGAAACTGGGGTGGGTGAGGGTGGATTCTACCTCCTAATAAATTTAGGGCCCTAAAGGGTTAACCTAAATCAAAAGTAAACACACTTCCAATTGGGCAAATGTAAAAAATTATATAGCAAGTCAGATACTGCACGTTTGCACTGACCTATTTTAGCTTTATCTCTAGGTTTAAACTTCAAAAGGGTTGTGTTTTATTCTAAACAAAATAACCTGTTGATTTTCCATAAATCTAGCAGAATTAATGGTAATAAAGTGTGAGAATTTATGTAACTATCCATTGATTTTAAAAGGTCACCAAACTCAGAAAATAGACTTGTATTTCAAAAGTACTGTGAAATGCCTACATTTATTTATTTATTTATTCAGCAAACATTTCTAATGTTTACTATGAGTCATTACAGGGCCAGGCACTGAGAAATTCATTTTCTACCTCTTTGAAGGAAAAAATAGGCTGCAGAATAGAATGAGGGTGTAAAAAAATATGAAGAAACTGGTGTCCCAATAATTACTGGATATCAACTCAGCTCCATAAAAAGACTATTTCATTAATCTTGTCCTACATAAGACGACCCAACTGTGCAAACAGTATATCCTATCTAATAAAAGAGTAATATGCAAATTAACTGTCACTTCATGATAAAGATGGCAGCGTCCACAGCCAATAAGGAGGGAATGTGCAAATTGACGAGACAAGGTGAGAGGCAGAAGGTGGCTCTGGCTGGAGCAAAGGCGGAGAGGTGGCTCCGGGCCAGAGTGAAGGTGGTGCCGGTAGCCAGGGGAAGGAAGGCCTATTCTTGCACGAATCTTTGTGCATTGGGTCTCTAGTACTATTATGAGATAGCTTTTCTGTTATTATTCTAACAGATGACATCTAAGCAAATTTTCTTCAATGTCTTGTGTTCTAAAATATGCTGAGATTTCTTTTCTCTGATGTGACATTTATGCAACACTGACGTGGTACCTGTTAAGCTGGCTATTTTTAAATATAAATAGGTATTTACACCCTTGCATCACTACATTTTATTTTATTCTGGACTCATAAAATGCGCCGTTTGAAAAGTACTTAGCCAGATAATAAAACAATTTCAACTTTATATCTGCACATAACGTTGTCCTCTTTGAATACAGTTTTCACAGCCTCCATGGGAGTCGGAGAGAAGGCGATGGGAACCCAAAGGTGATGCTGCTCTCACAGTTTTGAAAGCACAGCAGCTGCTTGGACAGAATTCCTCACCCTCGTACCACCCTCGACTTACAAATCCTGGCAGGGCTTCAGACTGAGCCACAATCCCTTTGGCAAATCAGAATTTCATGCAGCCCCAAAAACCTCATAATCGCTTTGTGTGGAGATACTCCAGCTTTTTAAACAACCGATATCAGACATAGCTGGGATTTCTCTTTTTTAATTTAAATTTTTACCCACAGACAAAAGAGAAACATTTGAAGACAATAGAAAGAATTTAAAGGAGGGCTTTGTTTATTCCAGTACTTCCAAAGAGAAACCTGAAAAACAAATTTCAAAGGCATCCTGGCCAGGAAGTCACCTCTGTCCAGAAGGCTGGGGGAACGGGGCCTCTGTGTGGCTCCTTGTCAAAATATACTGTCTTTGTTAGCAAGTTCCCGTGAGCCATAGCCTGAATGATGTGCTCACTGGATCCCACCATGCCCAACTGAAAAATAGGAGAGGAGGGAATATCAATAATAGCTTTCTGGATTTGCGATTTTCATTTTTGTTTTTAAACACCAGAACTCTTTCTTCAAAAGGAAGCACATCAGGAGGTCAAAAATGTAAAACAAATAATGTGACAAAAGTAAAGGTGGTTTTCACTTCAAATGGGGGTGGTGAGAAGGAGGGCATAGACACTGATCTCGTACTTGTTCCTATCCTAACCGTGACTTGTTCCTTAAAAATAATCATCATCCTCATTATTATTTTAATTTAGATAATACAGACAAGCAAGCTTTCCCACATTATGCTACAGATGACAGTGACTCTAATTACATTACCCAGTTAGTTTTGATTCTCATTTTAGCCAAGAACCTGACATTAATCCCCTGGCGCAGTGAGCAAAAAGTGAACAAAATTAGTTATATTTTTAGAATCAAAACTACATGAACACATTGTGTTTAAAACAAAAAAATGAAGGAGGAAAAGTGTTCTTTCACACTTTAACACTACATCATGGGTTGATCCTGGAGCCATTAAGATCATGACTTAACTGAACCTTGATGCCTTGTTTGGAATCTAGCTCTGTCCTTGTTGGTGTATATATAAAATTGTTAACAGCTTTCAAACACTCTCTTATGGCCATTTATAAAATGTGGACAATAAAAGGGCTTGCCTCACAGAGCTGTTATGAGTATTAAGTGAGTAAAGCCCTTAGCACATAGTAAGTGCTCAGCAAATATCAGTTCCAATTGTGGTTTGGACTCTTTCCTATGGGGATGGCACCAGTACAGCTGGCGTCTCAGCTTCAGCACAGCGAACTGGTATGGAGCTGGTGTCATTGAAGAATGATAGACAACTTTGACACATCAATGACTCCAGCAACCAACCTCTGACAGCTGTCTGCCTACCACCCACCATCAGACCCTTTGGTTCCCACAGCAGCGGCAGGCAGTGCTTGGTGGTGGTGGCTTGATGGTGGAGCCCAGTAAAGAACTCCTTCACACGGCTTTGGGGATGTTAGAGGCACTTTTGTCTTGGGCAAGGCAAGGTCCCTGAGACAGTCTAGAGCTCAACATGTTCAAAGAACAGCAAGATGACCAGTGTGGCCAGAGCAGAGTTAAAAAAGGGAAGATGGAAGGATGTGAAGCAAAGACAGGCAACAGGGCCAGATCATGGTGGACTTTCAGGCTATTCAACAACTTTTGGCTTTTATTCTAAATGAGATAGAACATCATTGCAGGAGTATGAGAAGTAAAACACCATCAACTTGGTTGAAGTAAGTGTCTCAGATAAGACTCTAAGCCAAGTGGCCCATCAGGTCTATGATACTGAGTATTCACACAAGGTCAAAGGAACAAACTGGGCATGCATTGATCTCAGTAGTCAAGCAAACTACATACAGGTCATCCATTCACTGCGATCTCCAAGTAGATTTTGCAGGTATTTTATAGTATTCAAATTCTAAAAGTCATTAGAGGTGTCTAGGTAATTGTCAAACTTCCTTTAGATGCTGTGTTGCTATAGTATCATTTACTGAGTTATTGAGCTGTGAAATACAGGTCAAGTGTAATAACCACAAAGTCCAGTTCAAATCTGAAGCAATTGGCAGTTGGTGTTTGTACCATTCATGGGTCACTGAAAGTGCTAATTCACATTGGAATAGTTCAAATTGGATGAAACCAGAAGCAAGGAAAATATTCCAAAACATTGACAACCACTCTCAAACCAGAGATTGTGGCAGTATCCCTCAAATTTACAACAGGTTCAAGCTCTGAAAGGCAAAGTGCCTTACTCACAGCAAATGTATGCTGAATGGGTTTAATTTTAATGCAAGCGTCAGCATTTCCTACTCTCTGGATGTAAAGCTAATCCCATCAATCACCTGAGGCTACCTCTGTCATACACACTCCAATAAGCTGAGGTAATATTTTCCAAGAACAGGCAACTACTTGCCCCTTTGCTTTTTCTGTTGTAGGAATCTGTTCCGATATCTGGTTACCTACAGAGTAAATGCTCAGTCAAGGATGGACATATCTAGAATACTCACAGCACCTTGTGTGCTAAAACATGAAGTGAAACATGTATAAAAGTTCTTTAATTAGAACATTATGGCTTGAAAGTGCTACCTAACCCATAATAATATGAGTCACAGAGTTGTAGTTTTAAAAACTAAGCCTTCATGGTTATCCGGCCTATTGCCTCGACAAATAACAAAATTGAAGTTCATAGAGGTTAGGGGATTTCTCGAGTCTCAAAACAAGGTAGTTGCAAAGCCACACTGTAACTCGCTTCTACCTCATGATGCTTCCTTCCAAGCTGTGTGAATCACTTAAGGTTCTACAGTAAGAAGCCTTTGCAAACATAAACACAAAAGGAAGAATTAATTGGAAGGATAAAGGGGAACCACAAATTACAAGGAAGATATGAACAACCAGTCTTGAAATAGAACCAGGTGACTCCAGAAAGTCTTTGCAGCAGAAACTGCTGTCAATGTTGCCCAGATGCTGGCAATCAGCAGCTCCAATAATTTCCTCCAACCTTGCATCATTACAGGATCATGCCAAGTTGCATGAGACTCTGATAACATCATGTCCTTACTTCTTGGTGGTTCTTAAGTGATAAGGAAAAGGATCTTATAGAAGGAGACTCCAGGAATCAAGTACAGTCCATAATGGCAAAATACCTGTGTTTACCACCATACTGAGACAGCACACAATGTAGAGAATTAATTTCTCTGAATACAAAGTGTAGGGAGGAAGGTTATCGGTGCTGAGTGGTCAATAACTGATAAATGTCTACTATGAGATGAAATACATACATGAGACCTTCCACAACTTGAAGAAAGAGAAAACTAAGCTTTAGAAAGAAGGAACCACCTACAAAATGTGATCATTAAGCACAAAAATTTTCTAAGTTTATAACATTGAATAGCAATTCTAAGAATGACATGAATACTTAATGTTTGTTTTATTGGCTGGTATTGTTTTAAATTAGAAACATGGCTAACATGCTTAAATTGCTTAATTTTTTTTTATAACTCTAGGGCATGGAAGAAAAGAAATACAGGTAAATTTATAGCCTCCATTAACTATTTCAACTACTGGAGAGAATGAGGTCATTGTTAACACTACAAGACAGTACCTGTTTTGAAGATTTACTGACAAAATTAGTAATAGATGGTAATCTAGAAGTGAGTACATATGGAGCTATGATTGTCTGTGGGGTAAAACAAGTGGACTTGATATCAGGGGTCAAGATATCTGTTTTATTGCTGAAAATACCATTAATAATATTACTATAATTCAATGCAGTAAATAGCTATTGAGTCCCTACTTTTTGATAGACACTAATACAACTTTGAATAAAGTCTTACCCTTGCCAGAAAAAGATTATGTATTTATGGTGAACATTAAAAAAATGATGGCAATGTGTTAGAGTTCATGGTTTTATCTACAGCCACCACTGTCCCTTTGGGGGAAATGTTAAGAATTTCCACTGTGGTGCTTCCAAAGGTCCTGCATTTTTAATCAGGTGGTCGGCCCACTTGGATCAGTTAACTGGGTATTGAGCAATGTCTTGTGCAGAGGGATGGATAGAGGTGATGTGCTCATTGCTGACTATTAGAGGGAAGAGCCTCTTCCTCCTTCCTGGCATTTCCTTTAATGTTGGGAGAAGCACTACTAATGTAGTCCTGTTGGCTCTCTAGCTCAGTTTTATTAGATATGTAAGTATAATCATTTCCCTATCTGCTAAAATTGGGAAGACTAGATTGGGCATGCTCATATCATCTCCCCTTTCCCTCTCAGAAGCAAATCTCTTACCGGGATGAGTAGTGGGAGTTGCCATAAACCTCATGGGACACCCAATCATCTCCCAGAGGGAGAGCCTGCCCTTCATCCAGCACTGCCTGGGGGAGAGGAAGTACATCTAGGGGTTCTGTGATCCATATTCTACATCTCCAGCCTAGGAGGTATCAATAAAAAGGGTCATATTTTGGCTCTTGTTTACCATTTCTTTGCTTTGTTTCTGAATTTGTCCAGAGCTCAGGTATATCCCACCATCCCAGATCCCATCTATCTCTATCTCCCACCAGGTTATATTCCCTCCACCTCCACCCCTCCAACAGACTCCAGCACTAAAGAGAAGACAGCTAAGATGATACACAATCTACACTGATATGGGACTGGGACATCTAAGGCCGCTAACTCAGCTCTCACGCGGTTCCTTGGCACTGATGCCAAACAGTGCTCACTCTACATGATGCTCAAGTGTGGGCAAGCTCTCTCTCTCTCTCTGGAGACTGGTGTGTGAACCCTCCAGGCCTGGTACCTCATCCTAGATCCCACCTATCTCTGTCTCCATTAGGCTATGTCCCTCTATTTCCCCATACTCCAGCTCAGGGAGTACTGGCTACACATTAGCTCTTCTCTCACTCATCACATCTTGTACCAAATCTATTATCTTTTCATGGCTTCTTATTCCCATGATGTTCAGGCTTTGGAACTCAAAAGGTCACGAATAAACTCCTTTTTTGTCTCTATGTCTACTCTACAGAGGTAATAAACACAAAACGTTTAAAGGGCTGAATGGGGTAAAGGCAAGGGCTAAGAATAAAAATAGGAAACAAAAATCTTATTTGAAAATATTATTGTACTCCACAGGCGACTGAGCAATTACAACATGATGTCAAACACAAAAGGAGTAAGCAGAGAGCACTGCATGGATACAAATGAAGGCCAGAGATTCCAGGACGATGGCATCAGGAAGGCTTTGGGGGAAAGAACAGTCCAGGGCCAGGCTTGAAACTGAATAGAATCTGAGTTCTTACAAAGATGTGTGTGTGTGTGTGTGTGTGTGTGTGTGTGTGTGTGTGTGTGTTGTGGGATTTTAAAAAATTGCTTGTTTGTTTATACTTTTGACTTTGGAAAATTCAAACATAAATGTAGAAAAAGAGTCCAATGAACCCCATTACCAAGTATATTAATTACTGACTCATCGCTGATCTTACTTCATTTAACCCACTCATCTTCCCTTGCCCAAATTATTTTGAAGCAAATTACAGACAACTCAAAATAAC
>NW_005872906.1:7759-10757 GCF_000147115.1 Myotis lucifugus | reverse complement strand
TGCAATCACATTCCCATAGTCTCACTAAGAAAATAAACAGTCCACTCGATTTCTATCAATTCTCATTTTTTGCCTTGTTCCCCCCTAAAGCTGAAATTCTGGTCATAAACAAAAAATCAGTTGGATTCACTTATAGACAATCCTGTCAAGAATAAAAAATCACTAACCGTGAAAAGCCAAGACCGCGCTACGAAACAAAAGAAGCATCTATTTTCCTGCCCAGGACATCTGCAAGCAGTTACGGTGTCGTAATAGTTCTTTTCCTTTGTGCATCAATTGCTAAGCCACTTGTTAAGTTTTCAGTACTACTCACTTCACAATGCAGACAGAGAATTTATACAAAATGAGAATTATCCCCAAGACTAGCTCTTTTTAAAAGAAGGCTTTGGCTAGATTCATTTCTTATCTAATAAGCAGTTGTGAAAAGCAACACTGAGATCACATTTGTTTCATAGGTCCCAACCAAGTCATTTGAAAAGATTTCTTATTTTCCTATATATCTAATTGAATGCAAAAATTCAAATGAGATAATAATCATAATTCTCCAATTGCTCAAGGAATACTACAGTGAGTGTTGGGGGAGGGGAGGTTGGCAACTGTGAAAACGACAGATTTGCCCATCATAAGTATGAACACCATGTGAGGTGCCTACATTCACAGCTTGGCATCCCATCACAAGCCACCCGGGAAGGTACACTGTGTCATATTTCAAAGAAGCCTCCATCCGTTTTCCAAGTACAATCTTTAACACTTCGGTGTCAGGTCTATCTAAAATTTTGCGACTGTTTCTGAATATGCTTAGTTCTTTCAAAGTGCAAGTCATTTCAGATTCTCATTTCAGATATGGGCATAGAAAATAGTGCTGTGCATGATCACTAACAGCGTGTTTACTCATATCCTGCCTTATTCATGATTAATTTAACACAACTTCTGACGGCACACAAAATAAGGTGAGGGGAAAAAAGACAGAGAAAGCAATGAAGACAAAACAGAGGTGGGAACGAGGCTGGTTCACAGGAGGTGCTCCTCTACACTTCCTAGAAGGGACCTGCCTGTGCACGAAGAAATTGCTCTAAGATTCAAGGACCCGCGGAATATAGCAAGCAGATTGCCTTCGCGTGAGCGCTGCTACTGAGGCCTCCGCTTGTGGCAACTTTCTCCCACTCTTTCATCTGTTCTCTGACTTCAAAATTTGTAGATTAAAAACAAATGTCCTTAAATGCAATAGAAAGCCATAATTTATCATTTTTAGGTCATTGTTGCCTCCAGATTTCTTTAGAAATATTTTCCCTAATCCCGCAGCTAGTCCAACTATCATACAACTATGAAAGGTCATTCGAACCTTTCAAAGCCTTTTAAAGAGTTTCTAAAAATCAGGGTGTGATTTATTCAAACTATTTTTTCCTCATTTCAGCAGGAAAAATTCTCTGCACCATATTCTGACTCGCCGTTGCTGATAAGTCATTCACCCGCCCATTCATTTTTTATTTATTCATAAATTCACCAATTTATCAGATATTTACTGAGTACTTCCTATGTCCCAGGAAGTGGTACTAGGCGCAGTGAGGAGGGATTAAACCAGGTACATGTTCTGTCTTAAAAGACTAGGCCAGATTCAAGTCCTAGTCCCAACCCCCTTTCCTTTTCTTCACCTCCCCGTGGCCCTCAGCTCCCCAGGCTCCCGGCGGCGTGGTGTTGCCATTGGACACAGTCTAAGCCTGGTGAGATGCAAGAAAGTATCTGCTCGAAGTTCTGGAAAAGGTTTCCTGATTAGATGAAAGACTTAACTAGAGCAGAACCCTGACTCTGCCATGAGCTGCGGAATCAATGCCAGCCCCAGGCTTCTTTCATCTTGATATTTTCTATGCAAGAAAACAGCCACTCTTGAAGCCACCCTGAGTCACGTTTTCTGTTCCTTGCATCCTAAAGCATCTCTAACTAAATCAATGAACTCACAGTCTTTTTGAAAAATATAAGGCGAAAAGAAGAAAAGGCTCCAACGAAATACTATTAGCCTTGAGGAGGGTAACTCATTTTTATCTAAGAACAACTGAAAAAGAAGAGATGGACAGGGAGGGGAGAGGGGGAGAGAGGAGAGGGAAAAAATTGGAAGATTTTTGATGTACTTGTCCCAGTAAAACTGCTTCAGAAATAATGTGAGGCAAGTCCTCCTCATCAGAGCTCAGGCGACAGAGCTATCATCCCGCAGGGCCAGGTCCCCTGGCAGTGGAGTCGGCATGTTAGGGAGAGAGAACAATGAGGAAGAACGAATATTTTGGACAGAGTTGAGGTAGCTGCACTATGGGCCATAATTAGGGGGAGAAGAGAATTTTTAGGAAGTTTTGCTAAATGTCTAATGGGATTTGCTCTTTTCTTTTTTTAATACTTTACCGTAATAATGATTTGTATTATTTCTTAGGGCTTTGGGAAGTGAACGTATGTTCCATTGAATGAAATACCATTTGTACAAAGCAGAGACTTTAGGCAACATAAGGCCAAAATATTCAAGTTTCACATGCTTAATCATTACAACTCCTCTACAAAAGAGCTTTTTAAAAAAGAAAAATTATGGGGTTGGGGGGGCAGGGGACTATGGCTCAAAGGACTGAGGAATTTGGCTCAGCTCTTATCTTTAGAAAGTTGCATAGTGAAAATGGAATAGATTTTGCCCATTTCCAAAATCCTTTCTCTTTCTGCTATAATATGTGGCCTAGAAAAAAAAAAAGGCAAAGTGAAGAAAAATTAAAAAGAGGCGAACAAACAAGGCTGAGAGAAAAAATTCCCTGAAATTTTATAATATATAACCAGAACCCAAAAAGGTTTGTTGCTCTGTATAGGGAAGGCAAAAATAAAAATAAAAAATCCACACAGTTTTTTTGTTAGGTGAAAGGTAGCTACACTACTAACTATCTGGGGGTCTTGGAGAAAGTACTTAACATCTTTGGGTCTCAGTATTCTCATTTGTAAGATGAGTTACCAGGAGGATTCAATGAGATAA
>NW_005872906.1:0-7558 GCF_000147115.1 Myotis lucifugus | reverse complement strand
TGGACCATCACCAAGATCAGCAGGACTCCACTCCATGGCCAATAAATAACATTCACGCCACTCTTATGGAACAGGGCTTCCGGAGAGCCAGAGCAGCCAGTCTCCCGTGGCTGGGAGGGAAGAGATCATGCGGGGAGACTGAAAGCAAAACCAGAAGGGCAAGGAGGAAGAGGCCTCCCACTCTCTGAGAGAGATGAAATCAGATCATTTATTCCCTCAAACTTGATGTTTAAAACATGCCAAGTAAATTCAATTTTTAAAAAAAAGCATAGGACGGGCCATGATTGGTTTTTGTTTTTTTTTTTTTTTTTTTTTGCATGTTGCTGTACCTAAAACATTTCCCTAAAAATGTCTGAGCTGATTTCCTAAAAATGCCTAAGACATTTTCCCCCTAAAAATGCCCAAATTTGCAATAATTGCAAATAAACCTTTTGTTGCAATCCTAGGGATTATTAAAACTACAATATAGTTATAGGTAATGTTTTCTAGACTGTTGAATAGCTAGACTATGTTTTCTAGACTGTGATACTGGCAGGAGAGCAGCTTCATCTCCACCAAGCTGGGAAAGAGTCCCCAATAAGATAGCTTAAGCAAAAGAGTCCCATAAGATAGCTTAAGCCTGAGAAAATCCTCAGTAAGGGAAATAGGAGATACAAAGAGATTTTGTGGCAGGAGATCCCTGAGAACAGGCTGTTCCAATGCCTCTGGGCTCAAGTCAGGCTTGTGAGGAGCAGACCACCCAGTGATGGGAGAAGTAACAACTGGCCAGTAATTTGTTCCAACATGGCCCTCAATCTGTTCCACCTCTAGACCACTGCTCGGTCTTCCGATTTTCTTTCTCTCCCTTAGTTTCAGTCTTCAGTCTTGGACCTAAAACCCCAGATAGTGTGAACACAGCAATTTATTAATGTAGAAGTATTTTAGATTTTAGATATATAATTTCAGAGCCGGGAAGGGTTTGGGGATGGTTGATACGGCCCAGATTAGATCAATAGTCTCCTCGCTTGGATGGGACCCTCAGGCTGTGGGATAGCTGGAGAACTGGGAAAACTGGCTGGAAAGGAAAGAGGGAGATGGGGAAGGCAGATAAAGAACAACGGAACAGAAACGCTGTGGTGAGGGGCAGCTAAAATTACTATAAGACCTTCTTATAGCATCCATGACTGAAAATCTGGCCTACTCCTGGGCTAGGCTTTGCTTAGCCATTCCGAATGTGACTGGATATTAGAAATGTAACAGGGAAATGATGGTTGGAGGGAATCTCAGTGTAGCCTTTTGTGAGTCCTATGTCCCCAGTCAGTGCTTTGGTAATAGACAGGGAGCCAAATCCTCCCAAATCCTCAGCTTAGGCAAGTGGGATATAGGCTCTTCCCATATAGCAGCACCATCTCCCAAAGTAGCGCATGGGAACTATTATTTACTTAAGAGTTTAAGGTTTTCAAAGCAATAAAGCTTCATGGTTAAGGCTCTGAAACCAGACAGCCTGAGAGTAAATATTACCTCTTATTAGTTGTGGGACACAGGGCAAGTTAGCTCATTTGTTTGGTGTGGATTTAATGAACCAAAGTGTGCCAGGCACCAGGGATATAGCAATGAACCAAAGTCCTTCCCTCTCCTATATGCTAGTTGGGGAGATACACAATGAACAACTAAGTAAATATGTATGTTAAACCATACATATTTGCTAAAGAGAAAAAATGGTGCTAAAGAGAAAAAAACAGAGAGCAGAGAAGGGAGATAAGAAGTACCGGAGGTGTAAGCAGCCGCTGATGCCGCTGCCCTCACCACCGAAGCAGCTGCTGGTGAGCTCCCGTCCTGTCTGCGCTGTCTCAGCTAGGCCGCCGGGCCAGGCGAGCTGAACCAATACTGGACCTGGAGGTGGTGCCTGAGCGCTCTCCGGGGAATGAGCCATGGGAGCCATGGGAATTCACGCTGGGAATGCCTCTGGCTCAGGCAGTAGCCATTCTTCAGAAGCACCGTCGCATCATCAAAAATGTCCAGGTTCTCCACAGTGAACAGTCTCCTCGAAGCCCTGACCTCATCCGTTACCTGACGCAGGACGGGATCACACTACTGTTTGATGCTTTCAATCAGGACTTACGGTGATTGAAGTATATGACTTGACTACAGTAAAGTTAAAATATTGTGGAGTCCATTTTAACTCTCAGGCCATACCCCCACCACTGAGCAGATGGACCAGTCGCTCAGTGCAACCCACCAGGAGTGTACAACTCCGCTGAGCCGCTCTTCCACCTCAACTTCAGAGGACTGTCTTCCTCTTTTCAGTGAGACTCGTGGACAGAGGCTCCCAAGTATGAGCCCAGTTTTGCCCACGGTCTAGTTTCTCTCCAGATACCCACGGAGCAACTGTGAAAGAATGCACATCTACAGGGGAAACAGCCTTCAGGATACCAAGCTCCCATGATGCCCCTGAGCTGTGTCCTGGGCAATATGTACGCTGAGAGTGTCGTTGTTCTTCGAGATGGAACTGGACCCTCAGGTTTATGACTTCACCTACTTGCTGCAGGCTGTGGACCTGACCTGTTAGCAGATGGATGCCAAGATGCGGGTATTTGAACGTTCAGTGGACTTTGGGGATTCTTGCCAAGACGTTCTTAGCATGCTTGGTTCTCCACACAAAGTCTTCTATAAATCAGAAGATAAGATGAAAATTCATTCTCCTTCCCCCCATAAACAAGTTCCATCCAAGTGCAATGACTATTTTTTTAACTACTTCACTCTCGGAGTGGACATCCTCTTTGACGCCAACACTCCCAAAGTGGAGAAGTTTGTCCTTCACACCAATCACCCTGGGCATTATAATTTTAACATTTATCGCTGCTGTGAGTTTGAGATCCCTATGGCCATAAAGAAAGAAAATGCAGATGGTCAGACAGAAACATGCACAACCGATAGCAAGTGGGACCACATCCAGGAGCTCCTGGGTCACCCTGTGGCCTGGCCTGTTGTCCTTCACAGGTCCTCCTCCCCAGACAACACCAACCCATTTGGCTCCACATTCTGCTTTGGTCTTCAGCGATGACCTTTGAGGTTATGCAGAATAACCACATTGCCTCGGTGACCCTGTCTGCCGCGCCCCCCCCCCCCAGCCTGGTGCCCATCTGAAAACAGCAGAGCTCCCCTAGGGACATCACCACCCATGCCCCTCTCCCCCGTGGAACTGTGTGTCACATCCTTCTCAGCGGGTCTTCATGTGACACCTGTGGGTTTTCTTGGACATCTTGCCAATGTTGAAGGGCTGTTGTGATATTCTGAGATGAGGCTCAGGCTGGGTGCTCTGACATAGGATGAGAGACTCAGATATTCTTCTGTCTGCCTCAGCCTCCTGGTGCAACAGGGGACACAGACTGCAAAGAGAAGCACAAACTCTGAGCCTTGATACCTGGACCCAGGAGCTTTCGGCTAACACGTAAGGAGGCAGGGTTCTGTCTCCCTATCCCACACACATTGGAAAACTTGAGGCTCTCTGTGGCTGAGGACGCAGGCACCCAGGACGAGGACACGGTCCTGCATTTGGCCCAACATTGCCACAGGACCCTTAAGGCAAGCAGGTAGCATGTCCATAGTACTTGGCTGCAACTTTTGCACTACATCCACTTAAGTTACTTGATGAGCTGGCTGTTGCCAAGGCGGCCCACCTGCCCTTTCTTGTTCCTTTCTTGCACTCAATCTCTGCCAGGCCCAGTGGGCACACCCAACTGTTGAAACACAGCTTTCTTCCATCCCGGTACGTGCCCAGGCCTGGTTCCCACCCTTCTTGGAGCCAGCCTTCAACGTTGCCTCTGCCCCACTATGCCCCATCCTGGCTGGTAGGGCTGCATGTTTCCATCCTGTTTGCCTCTTTTATTTAATGCCAACGTTTTAGCCAAAGGCATCTTCCTCCTTTGTTGTGTTTCAGCATTCCATTCTGCACTGTGGGCTGGCTCCCCTGCCCCAACCCTGGGCAGTGTCCCCTGGCTGGGCCCATTCATAGCTCAAGGCTTCTGGGGACTCAAGGAGGGCTGAGCTGCTCAGCCTCTTCATGGGTCTTGCTAAGGAAAGTAGCATATGTGCTTTGAAGATATTAACCCTTTGAAAAGAATTGAGAAATGTATAATTTTATCCCATTTTTAATATTTTGATCTAGCAACTTGTGATACATAGATGACAATTTTGTGAGTTTTTCAAACGTGTGTACAGATTTTTGTAAATATGACTTTTGTAACTAACTCATATACAGCCCTCATCCTGTACAGTTTAACGATGAATGTGCAGGGGACCTGCCCAGGTTCCTATGTGATTCCTGGGCCTACGTCCAGGCTTGTGTGGCACTCTCATGACTTTGACCGACCGGTGTCTTCCCATTTGGACTGTGGCTGGCCAGAGACACTCTCCCACCCGCCCTCTACACACCCCCACTATTGGGTCAGCTAGGACTGATTTCGTTCTCCTAGAATGGGGGGACCTTCCTCATGTCCTGCCCACACCTCTCCTCCAATAAAGACCTATGTCTTCAAAACACACACACACACACACAGAAAGAAGAAGGACGAGGAGGAGGAGGTGAAGGAGGTGAAGGAAGAGGAGGAGAAGAAGAAGAATTGGAGGTATATGACTGTAATTGTAGATAAGGTGCCTAGGGAAGGCTTCCTAAGAAGGTGATTTTTGAGAAAAGCACGTGAAGGAAGGGGCCATGGAAATAAATGACGGAGAACATTCAGGAAGAGAAAGTAGCCAGCATGATGGGCGGAAAGTGGGGGGGAAAGGAGGATATAAGGAGGTCAGCGAAACTGACTGGAGGAAGCAAGGAAAATCCAGAATAAGGTGAGGACAGAGAGGCAACCAGTCGTAAGGACTGTTCAACATGGGGTAGATGTTGGTTGGCTTTCACTCTGGGAAGCTACTGAAAGGTTTTGTTACACTTGTCACTCCTCCACTCAAAAATGATCACTCTGTTTGTTGTGTCTTAGAACTGACTGAAGAGAGAGAGGGTGGAAGTCGGGAGATCAGTCAGGAATCTATTGCAATAACCCAGGCAACAGAGATGATGGTTTATATTAATCAACATCTCTGTCTTTTTCCTCATCTACAACATGGGGGTGGCGATGCTTACTGTTTTGGGTAGTGAGTGAGATGTTGCATGAACAGATGTGAAGTCCTTAGAACAGTGCCTGGCACAAACACATATGTTAGTTATTATATGGTTTGCTTCGAATATCTCAATTATCCCCATTTTATGGATGTAGAAACTGAAGCTTAGAAAACTTACGTGACTTGTCTAGAGTCACAGCATCTTGAAAGTGTTACAGGCATGACTTGAACATGAGACTTAAGCCTGTGTGTTTCATAGTGTGACTGTCTGCTGCTACTTTCAGGGGAGTAACTCACTCAAACTCATTCTAGCCACTAATATTTGCTCTGAGTCTGTTCATCAGCTTAACAAAATGGTCCTTAGCAAACCCTGGGCCACAGACAAGTAGATTTGATGGATGGAAAGAGATGGGGAGAGATTGAAAGGATAGGGGCATTCCTAATTAGAGCAGGCCCATTCTCAGTTCAGAGAGAATTAACATGAAATACTTCAGAAGGAAGATAAAAGCAAGAAATGTAGAAAGATGAAACATGGGCATGTTGGAAAAGCAAAACAAGGAAAAGTACAGAAAGAGAAGCTAAAATTCTTTAGAGGCAAATTTTACCTTCTTCAGAATCCTCTTCAGGGCTGTCCCTGTATTCCTTCTTATACCCTTTAATTTTCTTGAATAACTTGGCTTTTGATCTGCTCCAACTTTTCCACGTCTCTCTTTAGCATCAATAAAATGCATATGACCAATAATACTGAGAAACCATTACGAGGGCAGATGAAACACAGAAGGAAGTGGACCTAAAATTAAGGCCAATTGAAGGGTATGATCACTGTAGTTAGGAGCCAATTAAGAATGAGAGTGATTTCTTCCTGAAATCAGCATGAGTTATTCATGCTAATTTTTTAAAACCAGGAACAGGAGACATTCTTTTCCTTTCAAATCTCTCTTTCTTCAAAGGAAATATTACACTGGGTTTTCTTGTTTTGTTTTGTTGCTTTATTTTTATGAAGAAAAAAAACTTAGACTAACAAAATTCTTAATATAAATGAGCCATCTTTGTGTTGTGAACTATCACAACACAATTTTATGGTTTTTGCCAGTATCTACAGCATAGACTTCACCCATGAGTGTGCACCCTCCTCTTCATTAGAGAGCTTAATGTGTGCTTATGTTCATTAACAAAGGTAATCCTGGCTTAATTAGTGTCCAAATTTATATGTCCTCTCTTATAGAGATAAGCCCTTGGAAATTAATAAAAATGTGCAAATCGCCACAATCAGATTTGGTGTTAATTTCATGTGCATTAAGTGTCTATTTAGAAAATGAAGAGAGCTTGGCTGTGGCCAGAGCATGCATGAATCCAAGCCAGACAAAGAAATCCTCATTCCTAATAAAAATGTGGGAAGTGGGGGGGGGGGCACTACACACAGGGACAATACCTTTTATTAATTTGATAGCATATGAAGCTAACAAGGCCATCCTCAAGTTATTTTATATCTTCTCCAGTTAAATGGAATCTGAAACGTAGAATCAGACACCTGGGGGTTGTGAAATGTCAGAGGATGAGCTAAATAGCGGAGCCAACATTAGTAGGGGCAAGTGCATTTTTGCTGGGCTGAGAAGATTAAAATAGGGACACCCCTTTCCCCAAGAATCCTGGACACCTAAAGAAGTACAAGAACCACAGAAACTGACATGTAATCATTTTGTCTTCATCCTTAATGAAATGTTAGATAATACCTTCCAAATCTTTAACAATAAAGCATCAGTTATGTTTTTTTAAAAACTGATTTGCTCTGGTAAATGTAATTAGGGGATTTGAGCAGGCCAGCCAAATTTTAATTTTGGTAACACAGTCAATGGCTCCCCAAAGACCTTGCATCTTAGCAGTTACATCTGCTCACCTAATTGACAATGCAGGAGGGAACTGTTGTAATTTGTTTTCTTTGGACTACATCAAACTCCTTTAAAATGTTTATAACTGCATGGTGTCAGGGACAGTAACTATATAAATCAATACCAGTTATTCTGGTGAGAATTTATGATTTCATATAAAAGACTGCCTTTTCCCATGGTACTTAGAGTACACTAATGTCTGAAAATATGGAACATTATTCTGTTATGCTACTTGTCTAAGCAGGTCTGGAAAATTACACTTATGCTGTAGGGGAACCTCAACTGGAGTAAGTTAGAATGAGCAGGCAAATGAGAAAAATGCTTTTTTTGTTGTTGAACCAGATAACCTATATGAACCATTGTATTTCTTGTATTCAAAGAATATCGAGTAAGTGCTGGTGAGGATGCGGAGAAAAAGGAACACTCGTGCACTGCTGGTGGGAATGCAGACTGGTGCAGCCACTGTGGAAAACAGTACAGAATTTCCTCAAAAAATTAAAAATGGAACTCCCATTTGACCCAGTAATCCCACTTCTAGGACTATATCCCAAGAAATCAGAAACACCGATCAGAAAGGA
>NW_005872905.1:0-36138 GCF_000147115.1 Myotis lucifugus | reverse complement strand
TAATAGCATTTCATGTCGGCTGCTTTGTAGCTCCACAGATTTCAAGTCAATAAAAGTATACTGAGCATCTCATACGGGTCACGTCCTGTTCTGAACAGTGATGATTCTCCAGGTTCAACGAAACACAGTCTCTTCCATCATTGTGGTCTTAAGAAAAGTGAGTTATCATACAATGTAGGGGAATGTTATGTGTCACAAACTGAGCAGAATGGTGCAACTACTAGTTTATGGTTTCCTTCAGCCCTTTCAAAACCACTAACTTGTCTAGACACTCCTCTGCCTGTTCCTGGGCAATGTTCCTTTCTACTGTCCAAAAAAATTCAAAACTTCACAATTCTCCCCTTTACCTAACACCTTGGTCCAAAGATCTTTTCTATTACTTTTAGAGAAAGTTCCAGAAGTCCCCATTCTCTGAGCATTGCTATCCCATCCTCTGCTCCAGCACAGCCTGTCTTCCCTCTTTAATCTCTGCTCTCTTGTCTCAGAGAAAGTGATATCTCTCCTACCAGTGGCATCCCATGCCCTCTTGTTTTTATAAGACCTCATGGCATCAAATAACCTCTACCTGTCCAGTCTACCCAGTGTTTTCCACCATCCCTGTTTTTTTTTCCTCTTAGCAGACAAACAGATGCAAATCTCTCGTTCCTCCTGGTAGCCAAGTCAGAAACCTAATTGTTAGTTATCCTTGATGCCTCTCTCTACCTCTGCATACAATCAGTCACCATACTTGTAGATTCAAACTCCTGAAGATCTTTTATATGCACACCCCTGTCTTAATTCATTGACATGGCCTCAGTTCCAGCCAGATCCTTCCTTACAAGAGTCATTCCAATAGCCTCCTGAGAGTGCCATTCTTCATTCTTTCCAATCCAGTGGTCACCATATTTCTGAGAGCTTTCTAAAACTAATTGTGAAGCCAATTGTGCTACCACTCTGCTTAACATCTTTTCATGGCTCCCTCTTCCCTGTAAAATAAGGTTATACTCTTTTGCAAAATGCACAAGACTTTTCCAGATCTGCCTCCTACCTACCTGGCCAGCACTCTGCCTCTCCCACTTGGCTTCCAGCCTTTATAACATCTTTGTTTCCTCCCTCACCTTCATTCTTTTGTTCATATTCCTCCCCTGTGTAAAACATTGCCTCCCAAATTCTAGCTTTGACACATTCCTTTCCTTCAAAAACCCCTCAGGAGGATTTTTCTGACTTCCTTTAGGTCCCTCCCAGGAGCTCAAACACATTCTGATGGGGTGTCTGTAATGTCAAATATCCAGGGAAACCAGAAAAGGAAAGTAATTTCACCTGTTAAAATACTGTTTGTTTTAGGTACTTATCTAAACAGATTTAGTCTCTGTGTTATTTGAGGCCCTGCTTCATTGAACATCTACCAGGAAATTATAACAACCTCCACTCATTTTCCTTTTTGATAGGAAATGCCTGTTCATATGAACCTAATTTCATATGAACCTAATTTAAGTATATATATCAGAGAGAAAGGGAGAGAGATAGAAACATCAATGATGAGAGAGAATCATTGATCAGCTGCCTCCTGTATGCCCCACACTGGTATGTTGTGGGATTGAGCCCACAACCCAGGCATGTGCCCTGATCAGGAATCAAACTGTGACCTCCTGGTTCATAGGTCAATGCTCAACCACTGAGACATGCCAGTCAGGCTGAAACTTAATTTTTATGCTAGCAGGAGTTGCTTTGGAAATTCCAGTTGCAAAGCACAGCAGATGCAGACAGCTGTGGGGAAAGAACAGTCACAGGCAGTTAATCATGGTTCCTGCTCCTTAGTAAGCAAAGCCAGATGCCACCGTCATCGGTCAGTGAGAGGCAAATTGCAAATAAAATGAATTATCACCTAGGCCATGTCAGGTAGCAAAGCCTTTATGGAGGTTGAAGTTTTTTCATTCTTCAGCAGAAAACATGCACCTGTTTTGCATCAGAAGTGAATAAAGACATATCAGCCCTTTATCTGGACCATAAAAAATCATATGACCTGTCCATTGGTAGCCCCTACAGGCCAGATTCTGACTGTTACAGAGACGAGCCAACAAGGGTGTGCTGCCTAGCTCATGGCCTTCGGAATCCATTTGCCTGGGTTGAACCCTGGCTCAGCCTCTTACTGGCTCCATGGCCTTGACCTCTTAGTACTTCAGTCTGCTCATCTATAGGAGAGAAATAATAAACATAAAATAAGATTTATCCAGAGTTGCTGCAAAGACTAAATGACATATAAGAAATTCCTGGCACATGTCAGATGTCCAATAAATGGTATTACTAGCTCTCTTGTTGTTAAAAGATAAAATCTGACAAAATTTATTAAGTAGGAAATGCTCTTATTTTCTAAGGTTTGCTCACATTTTGCCCCTCTGCTACATTTACCTCTCACCATTGTTCTTTCCACAGCACAGTGGAGCTTCCTGGAGGGAAAGGAGTGTGGACTGATACAGCCAATTTTACCACCAAGATGTTTTTTAATCCCATTAGTTTCTTATATAATTTTAATTTTCAGAGGGAGATCTCAAGTCCCTGCCTGGATATTTCAGGAAAAGATCCCAGTCCAAGACTTGGTTAACTCCATCAGTCTTCCTGTTGGAAGGGGGCTGGTTGAGAGTGCACAGATGTGCTCACCATCTCACAGGGCACTTAGGTCATGGAGGAGTCCCTTACAGACATTAATGCTCCTCAGCCTGTGAATAAAGAAAAATGCCCAACTCTTGCCAGATGTGGAAGTCAGCAGGTGGTACCTTCGCGCTTACTCTAAAACAGTGGTCGGCAAACTCATTAGTCAACAGAGCCAAATATCAACAGTACAACAACTGAAATTTCTTTTGAGAGCCAAATTGTTTAAACTTAAACTATATAGGTAGGTACATTGTTATTAACTTAATTAGGGTACTCCTAAGGCTTAGGAAGAGCCACACTCAAGGGGCCAAAGAGCTGCATGTGGCTCGCGAGCCGCAGTTTGCCAACCACGGCTCTAAAAACTTTACTGTGGCCTTTAGCAGCTGAAGAAACATTTAAAGTTCATCAAAACTGCGTAAGATGCTCCAAAGTAACAGGAAGAAAAAGGAAAAGGAGGAAGAGGAAGACATTTCAATTTTTTATTCGTTTTATAAAATTTAATTTTTAATTTTTTACTTATTTACCTATCAATGCTAAACACTTATTACTAATTAAAATATATGGGCAAATGCAGTCAGAGCTATGAATGGAGAGATATATAGATATAGCCATACACAGGGGTAATAGTATTTACAACGGTCTGAAATCAGAGGAAACATTTTCTAGTGTTTTTTGTTTTGTTTTGTTTGGCAAAGCTTTGAGTGGTTTTTCAACATGTATAATCCATTCTGTTATGCTGTGTTGTTATCTCCTGTTTTTCCCCCTTGAATCTATTTCACCATATTCCCTAAAGAGAAACTAGCTCATGAACTTGTGAACTAAAATAAAATTATCAAGAGGGTGAACAATTTCTTGTCCAGGAATGGGAGACTGGGTTCAATGCTTCACATATACAACCCAATTAACCCTGATGTAAGGGAAAGCTGCTATTATCTGAATTTTATGGCACAAATAACATCAGACAGCTAAGAATAGGCACCTTTCTCTTCACAGAGCTGCCTGATTCTGTAACATATTTATCTCTAAATTTTGCAATGTCAATTCATTTTTCTTTCTCTTAGCACTCATTTCCCATTCCCTTAAAGGGTTTGAGTGTTTTCCTCTGAGACCTTCTTAGAGTCTTCATGTCTATCCAGAAATTTTCAATATTCTCTCTCTCTTTCTGTCTGTCTCTTGATTGCATGAGCATGCACACACACACACACACACACACACTTGAGAAGAGACCTAAAAGTCCTCATTCACTCAACAGATTGAGTGCCTACTATACTCCAGGCTTTATTCCAGGCATGAAGGATACAGGAGCCTTCATGAAGCCTGCGCACTTTTCAGGGGTAACAAATATTAAAGAAACTTATCACACAAAAAAATAATTGTATTGCAGGTATAACAAATGCTAGAATAGAACATAGACTATGAAAGGAAAGCTCCTAACATGAATCCTCATCCTAAAATCGAGAAGAGAGCTAAAATATCATTTTAATTAGGATTATCTCACAGTGATCCCTCTGTGGGCAGATCCACTAGATCTTAGCTAGTTCCCTTCCCCTTGCTTTTCTGACTGTTTGAAGCTTTGGGACATTGTTTTTCCATGACACCTGGTCCTACAACCAGACCAAAGGTTAGAGCAATCCTGATTCTATGGAGGATTCAACAGGTGCCTGGATTCAGATTGTTATGATGCATCTGCCTGTGCTAGTGTTTCAGCATATTTATGCTCTGTCTTCTATTTTTAACCTGGACAGGTGATGCTGGATTTGAGATAGTCTTAGGTATCTCTTTCTTTCTCTTGATTACCCTTACCAGTTAAATGGGTGCTATAAAAACTGACATAGGAGGGATATATTGTCACTTTGTGATTCTGTCTCTTAGCTTTAATTCATTCATTTTGTCAATCACAAACTACATTTTGGACACCTACTACACTCCAGGTTATACTACCTACTGGATACATATCTGGGAACAAAACAAGCCTGATTCCCACCCTTATGGAACTTGTATACTAGACCAATTCTTTGTCCGTATAAGATTCCTCAAATATTTTTAAGAATTTTAAAAATGTTTAGTGCCTTGAAAGATACAGAGGAAGAAAATAACATCTCAGCGCTTGCAGAACTCATGTTCTTACAAGGGAGACGAGATCTAGACACACATAAAACAGGAGAGCATATTGTCTAAAGGGGAAATGGATATAGAGTAGAGTGTCCAGGGAACAGTTCTTTGAGGAAATGAGGTTTCAAAAGTGCCTTAAAGGAGTAAGTGATTAGAAGAGATTAGGCCCTCCATAGTGAAAATGAGAGCGGACACAGGGAGAGAGAACAGTAAAGAGACAAAATTATCTAGATGTCAAGTTTACCAAAAATAAGGGAAGGAAGGGACTTAGGGTCTAAGATAAGTTGTTAAAAATTGTCTTAACAGCAAAAGTTCTTTTTTACATAGTATGTGAAGAGGTCTTGGATCCCTTTCTAATTATTTTTATGCTACAAATACTAATATATATATTACTAATATATATATATATATATATATATATATATATATATATATATATATATACATATTATTGATTTCATAGAGGAAGGGAGAGGGAGTGAGAGATAGAAATATCAATGATGAGAGAGAACCATTGATCAGCTGCCTCTTACATGCCCCACACTGGGGATCAAGCCTGCAACCCGGGCATGTGCCCTGACCAGGAATCTAACTGTGACCTCCTGGTTCATAGGTCCATGCTCAACCACTGAGCTATACTAGCCAGACATACACATTCTACTTGTGAAAATCTATGCATTTGAAAGGCAAAGAACTACAGAGGCAGGGAGACAGATGAGGGCATTATTCACTTGATTTAGGTTGATGATGCCTGTACAAATGTGTACCCAATGGGACTGGAAGGAATGGACCTGAGAGACATGTCTAAGCCTCTGCTACCATCTGAACAGAAGGGTGAGGGAACGAAGGGAAGGAATAGGGGAGGGAGCGTGGGAGATGAGGGTGTGAAAGACAGAAGTGGAGAGCAGAGGAGTCTTGGTTAAGTTAGGGTTTATTGAATTTTACTTGATGGTGGAGCTTTTGCATGAAATTGACCATGGTCTTTGAAAAGCCATGGGCCTGGTGCTTGGCTAAAGGAGTCTAGCCTAGAAATGGAGGTGTCATTGGAACAGAAGGGATTGTGAAACTATGGAAAATGTGGGCTCTCTGCATACAGGAGATGCAGAGACAAACCCAAACTCTCCGAAGCTTAAAAAAAAAAGTCAGCAATAACTAAGTATCTGCTAGAAGCAAGAAAAGAAAATAATTAGACTTTAGAAGATAAAAAATGTCTATGCCATTGGCATCAGACATTTACTCGGCTTAGAAAATATCTTGGAAAATGGAAATGTTAACTTGAAAAGAAGACTCTCATTAAGTCATCCACATTGTAATTTTTTCGTGTCTTGAGAGGTTGACACTGTTGGCTTGGGAGAGGCCAGATTCCATAATTACCTGACACATCCTCATGATTCCTGTGAAAATGGTAAACTCCCCATAAAAATAATGAGGAGATGGAAGCTGATTTATTTCCAATGGCTTCATAAATCATAGGAAAACCTGAAAGATTCAATTGAGAACAGAACTGGCCGCTGGACAATTTAATAAAGATAGGGATTTTGGGGGCAGATTTTTGTCACTGTTTGTTTGAGTCCCCCTAGGTTAAAAGCTCTCGTGACAGGTAATTAAATGAGCTTTTATTTCTGAGAATCTTGCAAACGACTTGTGATCTTGTCGTTGAGTATGTTCCATGTATACCGACATGGTATTTTCCAGGAAACTCTCATGACCCCTATGCCCAATCATAAAAAAAGCCCACAAAAGTATTGAAATTTCAAATTGAAATTTCTTTTTAAAAAATACCATACAAAAAAAAGTATAATTAGAAAGATCTAATCCATGTGATAACTCCTGAATGCAGACATCAGTTCCGTCTGAAATTCAAAACGTTTTAAAAAATCAAAATCTGTTCCAAGTTTTAATACTTAGTCTTATTCTGGCTGTACCGAGTGAAGCCTATTTCAATCCCCACTGTGCCTACTTATCAGGAAGCTATTCCCAACTGGAATATTAGCCATGGCACTGCTACTTCCTTATCTTCGCATTTCTCTCTCACTAGGCAGTTTGGGAACAAATAATAGCGCATTGTTTTAAATTCTCACCACCCCTTGGTCTGACAAGCACTTACCTACTCCCAATGTCATCTTCCCTCTGAACTTATTCATGCATCTCTTCAACAAATATCTAATGATAATTGTTGAGTGCGTACACATGAAGAAGACAGAAGAGATCATCACACCTGTGTGTGTGTGTGTATGTGTGTGTGTGTGTGTGTGTAGAGCAGAGGTGAGGAGGGATTGGGAAGAAAACAATAAACAGACAAATGATAAGCTGAGACAATTTCAGGTATTGTTAAGTACTATGTAGAACAGTGATTTCCAAAGTGGGTGCTACCGCCCCCTGGTGGGCGCTGCAGCGATCCAGGGGGGCGGTGATGGCCACAGGTGCATTTGTTTTAACTTTTTTTGTATTACCTTTCTATTCTGAGTTCAATAAATAGTTTCATAATTTCAAACTTCAATGTTTCTAATTTACACCTTTCTTTACTATATTTTACGAAAAAGGTAGAAACATTAATACATATATCTTTCTGTTTAATTTCTATTAAAATTAAAAAAAATAATTTCCAGGGGGCGCTGAGTAATATTTTTTCTGGAAAGGGGGCAGTAGGCCAAATAAGTTTGGGAACCACTGATGTAGAACAAGAAAAAAAGAGTGAATTGATAGAGGGTTAGGAGGTGGCTTCTGAGCTAAGATCTGCAAGAAAACGAGGAGCCATTCATGGGCATATTTGTAGGAAGAGAGTTTAATTCAGGAAGTTTAAGGTGAGAGCAAGTTAGACACATTTCAAAAGAGAAAGAAGGTTGATATACACACAGCTGCATTAAACTAATGTGTATCAGCTAGGATGGTAACTGTTGTTTTCACAGCGATTGTAGACTGCAACTGAGTGGAAAAGGGAAGGAGATGAAGGAAAAGAAGGCATGAGCAGATCATGGGGGACCTTGTTGGTCTAAGTCAGTCATGTAATAGGAAGTCACTAAAGACTTTAAGCAGAAGAATGGCATGGTTTGAACTCTATTTTTGAAAAATCGTATTTACTGCTGTGTGGAGAATACATTGTAGAGCAACAAAAATGAAAGCAGTGAGACCAGGAAATGATTATTGGAAAGGACCAGAGGAGATTCAATGGAAGCTTGAATGTGGGACACAACAATGGGGTAGAGAAGATGACAGATTTAACATACAGAGGGTTTGGCTGGACCAGATGAGGGATTGAATGTGGGACTACAAGCAAAGGGTTAAGTCAGGGTTGATGCCTGGAATTTTGGCTTCACCACCTGGGAATACTAAGGAAGGATAAGTTGTTTGGGGCGAATTAAAGCTGAAAACCAAGAGATTTGTCACTCCCCACCTCTCTCTTCTTTACGAGGAGAAGCCTCCTTAAAACCTTTGCTGCTGGTGTACCATGGTTTTGTAATGTGTATATCTAATGGATTTTTGAGTCCCTGGAAAATAAGGAGTTTGTTTTACTAACATCCCAGACATTACCAAAGTGTCTGGTGCAAGTAGGTACTCAAAAATACACTTAATCAATAATGCATGAATTGAAGTAAAATGTTTCAAGTCCAATTACTTGTCTTTTTTGAAAAGTAGTATTTTGCATAAATGAGTGCAGTATATCCTTGTGCCTTGATTTATGAACTATTTTATTCACATTGGAAAATATGTGCCATATACAATTAAAGAGTTATGATTGTAATTTTGGTGTGCCATAATTAAAAGAAACCTCTGCATGAAAATCAGATACTTTATGTAGAGAAGAAATATTAATAAATGTAATTGAATGAGATAGAGTATTTTACCCAAGTGCCTTCATTGGTCCATAAAAATATATGTGAGTAGAGTACTTTGGACTAAACTATTAAAGTGTTGGGTGGGCCCTAGCCAGTTTGGCTCAGTGGATGGAGCATCATTCTGTGGACCAAAGGGTCCCAGGTTCGATTCCAGTCAAGGGCAAGTACCTCGGCTGCAGGCTCCAACCCAGCCCAGGCCCTGGTCAGGGCTTGTACTAGAGGCAACCAATCGATGTGTTTCTCTCACATCAGTATTCCTCTCTGTCTTTCCCTCTCTCTTCCACTCTCCCTAAAAAAGTCAATGGAAAAATATCCTCAGATGAGGATTAACAATAAATAAATAAATAAATAAATAAATAAATAAATAAATAAATAAACAAACAAACAAATAAATAAAATGTTGGGAGGATTTAAGTTCAATATCTTGGGAGAGACCACCATCTATATATATAAAAGCCTAAGCAACCAGATGACCAGATGACCAGATGAACGGACAACTGGCCGGTGGTTAGATGCTCAATGCAGGAGCTGCCCCCTGGTGGTCAGTGCACTCCCACAATGGGAGCACAGCTCAGCTGACAGACTAGCACCAGGCTCATGGCTGGCAAGCAGCTGTGGCAGCGCAAGCCTCTCCCATGGACACTCCCCCTGCATGCCTGAGTGGCGGCAGTGGCAGGAGCAGCTGGGCTGGGATGAGCAGGAGTGGTGCCCAGCCTGGGCTCGGGCTCCTCCCTGGCTTCCTGCCGCTTCGTGCACTACTTCGTGCTGTGCAGGATCAACACAGACAGTGGTCTGGAGCCCGACAAGCTGGTGGGTAAGGCCAGGCTGCGGTGGCACAGAAGTCCACTGATCCCCACAGGTTAGGCCGAGGGACCCCACCAGTGCACGAATTCATGCACCAGGACTCTGGTTGATATTTAAAGGTCTGAGTACCAGTCACTTTTCATGACAACTGACCACTAGACATAGAACTTTCTGGAACTGGACAGCCTTTGCTATTTCAGTATAGTATTCACACCATATAATTTACGTTTTTGTTGTTTGCTGTTTCACTGAATCTCATACTTACAGGTAAATAAAATATTTGAACCACAAAATCCCAGACGGTCCAGCCCACAGGTATATAAAGCAATATGATAGTGAAATAAAACATCAGATTAGTTTTTGATAAATGGGAGAAGTTTTGATGTAGCATGCAACCTTAAGTATTTTTACCCTTTCCTAAGTCAGAATCTTCTGTAAAATCACCACCTACACAACCATTACCAAAACATACAGAAGGAAATAATTCTCTGATGCAACAAGAAGTACATTGGAAAAAACTGCTGTTCTTCCTTCAGTGTCAGCATCAGAGTAGCTAATATACCAGAAGCTAGAGAAACACAAGATTTAAGATGGGGAAACGGGACTGGTGAGAACACTATGGTTTATTGCTAGGAACCTGAGCCAACTCAGGCCATGCATTCTACCGGGACCTGATGGATCCATCACCGAGTAGGGTGGGACAAGGTTGATAATAAAAACAACACTAAGGACACCAATAAACAAGCGCATTATTCATTAGATCGTTCAGTACACATGATCTCGGTGACACACACCACCATCAGCTTTATATTTGCTATCACTCATTCTCACAATCATCCCATACGATAGGTTTATTAGCCTCACATTTAGCTAAAGAAACCACAATTCCAAAATGATTGAGAAACTTACTCAAAACTGTATCTCTATTAAGAAGCAGGCCAGAATCCAGACCCAAGGACATCTAGATCCAAACACCCCACCCTGCCTGCCATTTTATGGCAGCAAGGAGGACTCAAGAAATATCCGGAGCCACCCAGGCAAAGACCCTTTCTGCCCCAAGCAAGGGTGCATGGCTTATTGTGGGGACGAACACTGTGCTTTACCCAAGAAGACTGGGGGCAAGCCACCTCACTCCACCTTTTACTTCATCTTGCACAATTGTCACTGCATTTACCAGCTCTCCCACATTATATGGGGTATGAGCCAGGTGCTGATTGACAGGATAGTGTTATGTTTCTTCTTTTGTGTATCATAGAGTTAACTTATCTAAAGGGTGTCCCAAAATTCACGCAAGAAGTAATTTTGATAGAAAACACAGGTTTATAATTAAAAATCATAATTTTTTTATTGATTCATAAAGTATACAGTATAGGGTTATGTGTGGAATAGCATATTGAGTAAATGGCCTCCATGGCTTTCCTGGAACATACGCACTCTTATGTTGAAATTTTCCATGACAGAAATGCAGCTGCTCAGGCAATAACAGTTAATGGTGCTCACTATCGCGACATGATAATCCAGTTTTTTTGTGCTGTGGAGGCCATTTACCCAATATTCTATTCCATACATAACCCTATACTGTATAATTTATTAATCAATAAAAAATTTATGATTTTTAATTATAAACCTGTGTTTTCTATCAAAATTACTTCTTGCGTGTATTTTGGGACACCCTTTAAAACTAGAACTAGTGCAATGCCCAGGAAAAGCTCTTTGCTCTTCATCTTAAATACCAGGGGCATCAAAGATGACCAGGAATGTCTGAGCAGCATCCTGCTAGTGAAAGGTTTGCTGATAATAAAAAGGATAAAAGGTCATAAATAATAAGGGAAAGGAATAATTGAATCTGGATTTGCTTGGTCATGTTGAAATTTATATGTATTCCTTTATAATTACAAAAAAACATCTTTATAGTTGAAATACTTGCAGTAAAAAAACCTTGTCATTTCAAGTCTGAAAAAAAATCCCACCCTGAACTAATGAATGATGTGGAAATGGGTGACATCTGAGGGCCCAGGCAAGAATCAGAATAGAAACAACTCCCTTAGCCACATGTAGCAAAGGATTTACCAGTTCCCAGGGAGAATGGATTGATTTAACCCAAGAAGTAGAGCACACAGAGGAAAAGCAGTTGATAGAGTACTCATTGCTTTATTAATTTACTAGAGGCCCAGTGCACAAACTCGTGCATGGGTGGGGTCCCTCTGGGTGACCTGCAGGGATTGGGTTGAAACCCACAGTCCAATGCCGCCTGCAGCTGCTACCTGCTGCTCCCACTCATCCCGGACCCACTATGCCTGTCGCGGGTTTGTGCCCAATCTGTCCCAATCGGAAGAGGCTTGTGCTGCCACAGCAACATTCCCCAGCAATAAGCCCTGTATCTGGCACCCTCCCAAGGGGAGTGGCCTGCAGGGTCGGGCTGAAACCAGCTCTCCGGCATCCCCTGAGGGGTCCCAAATTGCAAGAGGGCACAGGCCAGGCTGAGGGCCCCACCGGTGCTCCAGGGCATGTCTGGCCTATCTCGCCCAGTCCTGATCTGCTGAACCCCAGCAGCAAGCTAACCTACCAGTCGGAGCATCTGCCCCCTGGTGGTCAGTGCATGTCATAGTGAGCAGTTGAGCAGCCTTAGCATATCATTAGCATATTACGCTTTGATTGGTTGTTTTGTTGTTTTGCTGTTCGGTCTATTTGCATTTACCCTTTTATTATATAGGATTTAGTGTGTAGAGCTTCTTTCTAAAACTAGGTTCACTTCTTCTCAATGAATTGTTTCTGTCTTTATGATGTACCAAGTACACCACCATTGGGGAATTATTGAGAACTATATCTCAAGTGAACCAACCCATCTGATCATAGCAGCCAGGGTTCTCATTCCCAGAGGGGCAAAGGTAAGCAGAACCCCTCAAGAATGGGTTACCAGAATAAGGTCCATCGCTACCTGAGTGTGCCACACTTTAGAATAGGTAAACTTATTCTCCCTCTCCCACCCTCAAAAAACTTTAAATATCTGCAGCATTTAGCATTTATGTATATATGTTTGCATGTGTGTCCCTGACACTCGCCACCTAACTGCTAGGCCGATGTCATATGTTTTAGGTTAAGTGCAGAAATCCAATTCAAAGGGTAAAAGTCTAAATGAGGAGTATGTTGAAGTGGGGGGAGGTATAAAAATCAACCAAACCAAGTTCTTTACCTCAAATCTGTTCTTAACTATTGTGCACAATCTAAGTGTAAAGTACATTTTACCTAACAGTCCTTAAGAATAATGAAAACTACTATTTAGTGTTATCGAATTCCCCTATTTGTTCCCCAAATTGCCTTAGATCACAAACACTAAATTCCTTTTCTGCTGACAATACACATCGGCCCTAGCAGATGAGGCTGGGAAATGTCTCCATTCCTGGGCACTGCCCTGGCTCCTGGTGCTCACGGATCCCATCCTGGCCCTTCCGCCATGTCCCTCAACCCCTCCAGCTAACCTGTCCTCGAAGCCTTCATTTTAAAGCAAAATTAGCCTAAAGTCTAACTTTTCACTGGTGTCCCGAGAGTGACCTCGTGTCTGTATGAGTGTGTGTGTTTCTCTGATGTTCTAATGAAAGGTGATACTATCCTCTCATCCTCTCTCTCTCTCTCTCTCTCTCTCTCTCTCTCTGTTTGTGTGCACGCACACGTCTGTGCACGTATATGTGTGTGTTTCCTGAAATGAAGCAGACATTTTAATAAATATTTGTTGATAAAATGAATGAATCTCTTAATCATCTCTTTATTACAGTATGAACAGCTTTTAGGATCTGACCTATTATTTCCTCTCCCAGACAATGTGGGTTGACTTTTCCTTTTCATAGATAGGTATGTAGATAGATAGAAGAAAATTGATAGATAGGTAGATGCTAGATAGACACTCAATAATGGATGGATGGGGGGGGGGGAGAGAGAGAGAGAGAGAGAGAGAGAGAGAGAGAGAGAGAGAGACCTGTGTGTGTGGCTGACCCCACCGTCTCTAAATCTGGGTTGGGTCATCCTGAACAGAAACCTATTTTGGTGCCAATGAGGCTCCTGAGACTATTTCTTCTCTCACCTCTCGCTCCCGTTGAGCCATTTGACTGCAGTCTGCTTTCTTTCTCTCACTTCAAAGCAGCAGGCAGAGGTGGCAGCTCCTCGGAGATCCTGGCCTGCTGTGTCGTGGACTGATTTATCCCCTCCTCCGCTCTGCACCCAGCTGTGTCCCCACGGCCCGCTCCCTGACTCACCAGCCACACAGCACGTTCTGTGGAGTGTTCTCTCGAAAGGCCATGCAAGGCTCCTAAGTGACCCGAGGGGGTGCCTTCAGCTCGCCAGGCTCTGCAGACAGCAAACCACTGATGCCAAGTGACAAATGAGCTTTCTGCCCAAGGCCTGAGCCACCACCCAACGTGCACCGAAGAAACACGGAGCAGAGGTCCTCACACTAAGGACCTGTGGGTCCAGAGGGAGCAGAAGGAAAGTATGGTGAACAAGCATCCAAGGCCCCTACCCAGAGACCATCCCCAGGATGGCAACACCTCAGGAACTCTATTCCTCCCGGCCATGGCTCTTATGTCCATTAGAGGTTTATTCTCATTGCCAAGCATCTAGTGAGACCTAACTTAGATTGGTTTCTTCTAACACTTGGCTATTCTCACCCACCTTCAGGGAAGCAAGGAATATCGTTTAAGATGGAGAGAAAAAGTATTAGGGACTCAGGATATTTGAGAAAGGAAGTTGGAGATGTCCTGGATAAGACTGCTAGAGTTCCTTATTGGGGCACAAAAATAGGAACCTGGACCATCTCAGACTTGGTGAGAAGGCTCGAACCCTCGGAGAAGGTGACGAGAGAGGGGACCATATCCTTTCATTGTCTGTAAAGGGAGGATTTTCAAAATCAAATAAACCTCCTTTCTCATTTCTCACTGGTCCTATTCAGGCTCTCCTTCACTCACTCCGCTCAGGGACCAACAGCCTCCCTGACACTGCTCCGCTGTCCCAGGCACGTCGTCTGCCTTTGCAACAAGTCACTACACAACTGGCCCTCGCCCTTCCAGGTCTTTACACAAATGTCGCCTTCCTATGAGATTTTCTTTACACCTTCCCCACCTCGCACAATTCCCCTAGCCTCTTGTATTTCCCCTTATCATGTATTGCCATCTAACTTATAGTTTACTCATTTCACTTACTCATAAGCGGACGTCCATCAGTTTTGTGCCCCCATGGAAGTCCCAGAGCCCAGAGCAGACTCTGTGGACAGAACCCTTAAATTAATAAACTAATAATAGCCTGGCTGCCGGTGGAACCTGTTTCAGGATTTGACCTATTCCTTCTCCCTTTAGATGATGCACTTCACGTTTTTATGTTCACCAGAGCAAAAGTAAACATCCTGATCACCAACTACTGAAAAAAAAGATGTCACTTTCATGAGAATCTGAGTGAGAGTAGACACACCAACTGAAGGTAAGGTTGTAGGTAAGGGTGTGCCAGTCTGGGGAGGTGACAGATTCCACAAACTAGCAAGGAGAGGGTCTTAAAGTCACCTTCAGGATGGACTTTAGGTGCCAGAGCCACCTGGTGCTTCTGTTTGCTCTTGCAGCACTTGGTGACATCAACAGCGAGCATGAGAATAGAGAACGGGGATTACCACCATGCTGGTCAGCACCTGGGAAGCCCCTGCACCTGAGACCTACTCTGCCCAGTCTGGTTTCCTCCATTGAAAAATGTGAGGGGTGATTTTGATACCCAGACAGGATTGAGACCCAGCAGTTCAGTGAAACAACATACTCATACTCTTACTTTCTCCCCAGTATCTCTTGAGCTTGCATCCTCCCCAGTATCTCTTGAGCTTGGGAATCAGCAGAATTTCCAATGTGCAGTATGTGTTCCCCTGGAGGTGTGCCGGCATATGAATCACAGCCTCGATTGTTACAGAGAAACTGCCAAGGATAAATGTCAGACTTCTCAAAATTTTACTCTGAGTGGGCCCAGTGCCCAGGAAAGCGGGTTAAAGCATTTATAACATTCCTTTGGTGTGAAAAGACATTTCTAAACAATAAGGTCACCAAGTAAATTTTGTAATAAAATTGATTTATAATTCAGGACTTGTCTATAATACTAGAGACTTAAAATTTTCAACACAAGGCTAATCGCAGATTATACTGGCAAAGACCTGTTCTGACAGGTATAGTAGGCAATTTATGGGCTGTTTACCTGGGTTTCATTGAAATATGGGAGAAGAGGAAGGCGCCTGCTTGCGCTTGCCAGTGCATAGTAAGAGCCCTGGCAATAGGAGCTATAATTTAGGAATGACAAAGGCCACACACTGTGGGGGATGTCGAAAACCTAAGCTACCACGATGGCGGTTTTAGGAACTGCACTCGATAAAGATTTCACATTGTTGCCCCTTTTGGTTACTTAGACATATTTTTCTTCTATGCTTTCAATCTCCTTTTTGGTCTTAACTGTGGCCTCCTATGAATCTGTATTCTCACTCACATTTCTGAAGGAGCCCCACATTAAGGGATTCTGAGGTCCCCTATGATGTTTTTCCAGGTATGTGATTTGCACTAAAGAGAAGAGGTTTTCTCCACGTCCTCAAGTCTTCAGCCATAATAAACACATCAGATATTGTCCTTGCTGCCCAGTCCTAGAGCTGGAGGCCCCCACCCTGGGAACGGGTTAGGGGCAGAGTGACTGAAGAGTCGGAACTAGAACGATGTGCTGATCTTATTCCCCTCTCCCCCATAGTGGATGTTTACACCTCATCATAATCACAGGGCCCCACAAGACCCTTCTCGACTTAAGTTCCCCTTCCCTCCCCTTCCTCTAATTCCTGCATATCTAATGTGCATGTGTCCTTGGATGTGTCTGTTCCCTTGTAAACATTAGAAAGGTTGCTTTATGTGAACACTAGGGGCCCAGTGCACAAATTCATGCACCTTGAAAGGAACTGTGGACCACGAGGCTGTGGTAGGCACAGGGGTGGGTCTCAGCCCATCCTGCCCGGCCCCTCCCACTGCTTCCCCCAGTCCCTTGTCTGCTGGCAGCCCTGCTCCCACCACCACTGCTCCCACGTGCTGATGGCGCTGGCCCCACTGGCATCCGCTGACAGCACAGAGCTATTGGGGCCAGCACCAGCAGCAGGTGCAAGCGGTGGCTGCTCCCCTGATTGCCCCTCAGGAGCAGGGGGAGGTGGAGAAGCCCTCAGGGGGGATCAGAGCCGGCAGCCACTGCTCACACCCACTGATGGCACCGAGTGATTGGTACTGGCGCTGGGCACCGGCAGCAGGTGTGAGTGAGGCCAGCGCTGGCAGCAGGTGTGAGTGCCGGGCAGGACTGTGGCACGTGAGAGCAAAGAATTTTCAGTAATCACCAGAGGCTCACCCCGATGACAGCAACCAGCGCCCTGCCTTGGTCTGGTGCCCCTGCTCACCTGTTCCACCATCCCACCATGGCCGATGCCCTCCATGTTCTGTGCATACCCCCTGGTGGTCAGCACACATGATAGCAACTGGTTGTTCAGTTGTTCAGTTGTTCTAGTTCTGCCATTCGGTCTATTTGCATATTAGCCTTTTATTATATAGGATAGGGTCTTACTATATTACTTTATATGAATCGCATTGACCTACAAATCTGGTTCTGTTTCATTATTATTTTGCACTCAACAATACACTTTCAAGATGCACATAGCTCCGTGCAGCACCCCATGGTTGCTTCTAAGTGCTACATAAGAGGTCTTTGTGTGCATCTGCCTTGGTTTGCTTATTCTTTCCCAGTGAGGGTTCCTCCAGTTTATCATTCCCACAAATGGTGATGCCGTAAGCATCCTAGGCTTATCAAAGAGGAGTCTATAACCAAGGGCAGGGTTATGGGGTATCATATATTATTTCATGTGGTATTGCCAGATTTCTCTTCCCAGTGTTTCTTCCAGTACTTTTTCCAGTGGAGTCTAAGGCTTCCAAGTTCATTACCATCACCAATGTCTGCTATTATCCCAATTTCTAAGTCTTACCCATCTGAGAAGTATAAGCAGTTATCTCATTACTGTTTTAATTTACATTTCCCTGATCATTATTGATGGTAAGAAACTCTCATATGTATAAGACATTTAGGTTTTCTTGTTTGTGAATTGCCAATTCGCATCTGTTGATTATTTTCTATGGTTTTATTTTAATTGCAGATGACCAGATATTTCTATTTTGGTCTAGATAATAACCCCTTGGTTTGTTGCAGGTGTGGTCCCCAGTTTCTCAGTTGTTTTGTTATCTTTAATGTCTTTTACTGACAACAATCCTTAATTTTGTGTAGTCAAAATCCAACTCACTTTTTAAAGTGAGATCTCTTATATATTTTTTTACATTATACATTTACATCATGGAAAGATGTCTACAATATGTTGTTAAAGGAAAAAGGAAAGTTATAAAACAGCATGTATACTATGATTTTATTTAATGTTAAATGATTCTTAAGATCAATAATAAGTATGCCCTCTTCATTTGCTGGGGTATAACATTGTCATATTTCTTTTACTGTTCAAATTATAATAACTCCAATCCTATTCTGCTCAGTTAAGCAGAAAATATGCTTTTCCTTCTTGGGACTCCTGCCCCAAGATTCCTCAATGACATTCCTCAATGTCCGTTTTATTGCTTTACACAGAACCAACTCTTGATTTTGTTCTTTTTTTTTTCCTAGACTGTTTTCTATTCTCTATTGAACTTATCACTGCTTTATCTTTATTATTTTCTTCTCTCTGCTAGCTTTGTTCAACCTACTTTTGACTTTTAGGGTATGTGCTTTAGGGTTTTGTCTAAAAACTAGATGCCTGAAATTTGCATGAAATTTGTGCACGGAGGGGGGGGGGTGTCCCTCAGCCTGGCCTGCACCCTCTCGCAATCCGGGACCGCTGGCTCCTAACTGCTCACCTACCTGCCTGCTTGATCACCCCTAACCACTTTGCCTGCCTGCCTGATCTCCCCTAACCACTTGCCTGCCTGTCTGATCACCCCTAACTGCTTGCCTCCCTGCCTGATCACCCCTAACCACCTTTGCCTTGCCCCCACCACCTTGGCTTCATCTGGAAGAATGGCTGGAATGATGTCTGGAAGGTTGTTCAGCTGACTGGTCTAATTAGCATGTGACACTTTTATTATTATAGATAATATATTTGAAATTTAAATTTCTAATTGGTGTAGACTTTAAAATTCCAAATTTAATTTTTCCCACATAATAAAACAATTTCTTCAGCAACATTAAGTCCTTCCTTTCCCCATGGTTTTTGTGCAACTTACATCATTTAAAAATAACTAGGTTCTGAGTTCTCCAATAGATTTCATGGGCCCTTTTGAATGTAATTATTCTGTTACCAATTAATTCATTTAACAAATATTTATTGAGCACCTACTATAACTTAGATATTATTTTATGTGATGGGAAACAAAATTTCCTGACTAACACAGAGTGTACCTTAGAGGCAGATAGTGTAGAACAGTGATTCCCAAAGTGGGCGCTACCGCCCCCTGGTAGGCGCTGCAGTGATCCAGGGGGGCAGTGATGGCCACAGGTGCATTTGGGGGCAATGAGTAACTGCTATTAAAATTTTTAAAAAATTAATTTCCAGGGGCTGAGTAATATTTTTTCTGGAAAGGGGGCGGTAGGCCAAATAAGTTTGGGAACCACTGGTGTAGAACATTAAAGGCCAGTATAAGAATTTTGGTTTTTCTAAAATAATAATATCAGCTGACATATATATTGTATTACTTTTTGCTAGACACTGTTCTAAGGGCTTTACATGTTAAATTCTCAAATCCTCTGAATAACCCTTTGAGATACCACTATTATTCCCATCCTACAGATGAAGAAACCATGACACAGATGGCTTACGTAACTTGCCCAAGATCATACAGGTGATGAGGGATAAAACTGGAATTCAAACCCAGTTAGACTGATTCTAAAGCATTTGTTCACACACAGTGCACTGTACTGCCTCTGAGTGGGAGGGGAAACCACTGGAGGAGTACCATGATGTTGCCAGATGCTAGGTTTACTCAGGCAGCCATGTTGAAATTGGGCTGTAGGTAGGGCAAGAGTAAGAAAGAGGCGGAGTGGGGGGGACTCCTTAAGGAATATTCCATAGTTTAAACAAGAGATGATGGTGATTTGGACTAATTAGTAGTAATGGATGAGGGGATGAGGTAAGGATTCAAATTCTGATGTGTTGACAACTGAACAGTGGGGTTTGGGAGAGAAAGAAGGATCATTGATAATTTCAGAATTTTTATCTTGAATGACTTAAAGAATGAAACAGCCATTTACCAAATGGGGAAGACTACCTAAAGAACAAATTAAGGGAAGAAAATTCCCTCCATCTTTTAGATGTCTTTAGACACTCAAGTGAGATTTGAATAGACAATTGTGTATGTCAGTCTGGAGTGCAGAGGCAAGATCTGTCCAGGAGGTATAAATTTAAGCAATATTACAATATAAACTTAAAAGACTGGAATAAATCACCAAGAAAAAGAGAATAGGGATGAAAAGTAGTTCAAAGACTGATACTGGTATATTCCAACATTTCTCCAGAGATGCTGAGAAAATGGACAAAAAAAGATTAAGGAGAGGAGCCAGGGAAGGTGGAGTAGAACGAGGAGGGCACAACTGTACAGAAGCCAAATGAATAGAGGTTTGGAGGAGGACGTAATCTACTTTATCAACTACCAATGATAAGTCAAGACAGAAAAGACTTGAGAACAAACTCCTGGAGGACATTAATCACCACGGAAGGAATGGTGAGAGATTGTGGGATCCAGAGACAACTATAGGAGAGTAATTGGTGACAATCAAAACAGACACTCTATCAAGGAGCTTTGCTCTTAAGAGTGACAACAAAAAGGTGTGGGAGCCAAAGTTGGATATGCCATCAATAAATAGAGGTTTCTCCTTAAGATCTGAGAACTTATAAAATGTTTGAGTACTGCTGGGAAATATTCCAGAATGAATAAAAATGGAGAACTCTAATCTGTTTGAATAGGTGAGAAAGATTAGAATCTGGTTCTGAAGTGATAAGAAGCATAAAAATTTCACCTGAAATAACAGGAGAAAAGGCAATGGACATGAACACAGGTGATGTTTAGTGCTACTGTTTGTTTTTGTAAACTGATCATGTATTCACCAAGATTGCTACAAGATCTTATTAGGTATAATAATGTGGCTGTTGCTTGTTCATTTAGGGAAATACTCATAAATGCACAAAGAAGAAAAGTTTTGTGTCTTATCTTCTGTTCCAATTAATATGCTTCTGCGGTCGTCACTAGTCAATGCCCACCAATATTTCCACATCTTCCCCTTTCTGGATCCATGTCAAGATTTGACTTCCTAGCCCAGCCAGTGTTGCTCAGTGGTTGAACATCAACCCATGAACCAGGAGGTCACAGTTCAATTCCTGGTTAGGACTCATGCCAGGGTTGCAGGCTCGATCCCAATTGCAGGAGGCAGCCAATCAATAATTCTCTCTCATCATTGATTTTATTTTTACTCTCTCCCTCTCCCTTCCTCTCTGAAGTCATTAAAAATGTTTGTTTGTTTTTTAAAGATTTGACTTCTTAGCTTCCCTGTTCTTGGGTGGACTATGTGACTATTTCAGGCCAATCAAGTTTTGAGTCAAGTGATAGGTATCACTTTTGAAACCAGTGGATGCCAGACCCTCCCAGCTTGTCATTTCCTCTTAAATACAATAATTAGCAATGCTGAGGATGGCGACTATTCTACTAGCCTACCTCTCTGAGTGATAGTGAGCCCAGTCCCTCGGCCAAACCATAAAGAATATTTAGCATGAGCCAGGAAATAAACTCTTGTGGTTGAGCAACTAGAATGTTTAGCTTTTATGAACTGCAGCATAAGCTAGCCCATCCTGACTGATATGTGTCTCTTATTTGTTTTTCTTAACTGGTTGCACTGGTCAGGATTTCCAACACCATGATTAAGAATAATGATGGGAGTGGGGATCCTTATATTATTAAACGCATAAAGTAATGTTTGGACTAGATTTTTATCAAGCTAAATAATTTTCCATTTATTTTTAGTTTTATGCACTTATATATCTCAAATGCATTTTCTGCTTCTATTCAGATGACACGTAATTTTTCTCCTTTAATCCACTGGTGTAGTGACTCTCTGTTATTAAATGATACTTGAATTCCTGGGGTAAACCCTACTTACTCATAACATGTTACATGGTAGGATTTGATTATTTGCATTTTAGCACTTCTATTTTAAGTGCAAAGGGCCTAAACCTCCTTTCTCATATCTTCTTCATGTTTGGAAGAATGATTTTCCTAGCCTCATAAAATGAATTAGACATATGTCTCTCTGTTTCCTGGAAAAAAATTAGTTTGGTAGGAATTATCTGTTTCATAATAATTTTTTAGAACTTAGAAAAAATGTCTTATTTATTTTAATTTATTATTTTAAAATAATTATTTTAACTTTTGGTTTGATTAATGTTCTCTATTATTTTTATGCAATTTCATTGAATTCTTCATTTATCTTTATTATTGTGGACCAAGCAAGTTGAGTATTAACAATGCCTGGGCCAATAAAATTACATATATTTTAATTTTCTTCCTTATTTCTTATTTTCTCTTAACTCTTGTACATTGTTAATTATTTTGTTAACTGAACAACTGGTTCAATTGACTTCAGTTTTTATTAGAGTAAATGTCTTTAATGCTACATATTTTTCAATGAATACTGCTTTAGCTATAGTTCATAAATTTTATGTAATAATTTCCTACATCAGTTCTAATTATTACATAATCTTAGTATTATTTATGTTTTTACCCACAAGGTTTTTAATAGTATGATTTTAGTTTCCAAATAGGTTATAGTTTTCTAGCTTTCCTTTTGTCATTGATTTCTAATTTTATTGAATTATTCTGTGCAATGTTGATTCTTTTATTTATGAATCTTCTTTATCACAAAGTACTTGTACAGTTTTATGAATGTTTTATGGGCATTCAACAATACTCAAATTTTTCTATGTATATATTACATATCTATTTCTGTAAAAATCTATTGTCCTGAGGATATTAATTATGTTATTCAAATTTTCTATTTTGCTTCAAGTCTGCTCTATCAATACGTTTCTGAGAAACATGTGCTAAAACACTACTGGTCTTCTTATATGCAGTGTGGTTGCTGGAACTGACCCCTTTGCCCACTTCTGACGGTCAGTGCTCCCAAACTGAATTTCAGCCCCACTTAAACTTGACTCCATGAACTCTGGCCAAAGCTGAGCTGAATCTGTGGGTTTCGGGCCACACGATGATTCAGGCATAGACCAGCCACCAAGGTAAAAGTAGAAACTGAAAAGATCCCCAACCTCTTTCCCTTGCATTACTCTTCTGTCTCCCAGGTTACATGGTCATTTATCTGGTCATGTAGGGCTCCTGACCCTCCATATGAAAGCAGGAGATTTGAGAGCAGTTTATTGTAGACCCTGAAACCAGATTCCTGGGGTGGGAATCGTGGCTCCACCACCTACCTGCTGAGGGACACGGAGCAAAGCATCCCACCTTGTTGTGCTTCTGATTTGTCATCCATGAGATGGGGATTAGAATGGTAACACCTGGAACACAGGAACAAACAAAATGAACGGTAACGCCTCAGAGTTGTTGTAAGGAGTTAATAACTGCAAAGCCACAGAAGAGTATCTGGCATACAACCTACAGCGTACAAGCAAGCCCTGTGTAAGTGCCAGCTATTTTATGACTGTTATTATCACAATGATGATCATTATCATCATTATTATTATTTGTAACTGCGTAATGCAGTGCCCCTCAATTAAAGAGAATGAGTCATTCTTAAGCATTACATAACAGGATTTTAATATAGCACTTGTTTGCCTGATCCTGCGGCTTTAACATGGATCAAACCACCAAGACATCATGAAAGCCATGATCACCTCAGCTCAAAATACTGTAAGTCCCCAATCCTCCTGCCTCATGCCTGCTACTCCCCTCCCCATTCCCTCTATCCCCACCTGTCCTCAGTTTCTGCCCTTTGAGCTTCATCTCTCACACCCAGCATCCAAGAAGCCCTAGAACTGATGATAGAGCCCTCCTGGGTCATTATGGGGTTCAGTTCTCTGTCTTTCACCTGCCTCTCCATCTTATGGTAGTTTCTCTGCATTATCACTGCCTGGACTTTTATACCAGGGGATCAACTAATAACCAATACAGTACAAGAGCATCTACTACACAGTAAGACTGTAGAGCTACAATCAGGATTCACAATGTAACCCCAAGACACAGGAAGTGTCTAATACTGTATTTCAAAAGGATTAAGAATGAGAGTATAACTTCTCTTCAACTAAAATCCCCTCTCCCCATGTCTGTTTTCTTACGAGTTCAAAGAATTTTTCCAGGTAAGTTACCCCCATTCCATGCCAGCAATAGTCACATAAGTAGGATTAGGATACTGACTTGCTATCTAAGGAAGGTGGCTAGAGGGAGGAGGAATCAGTTAGTTTGCAAATCATAATGCTCACTGAACTCTATTTATAGAATACAAGACATATGTATGACCTGGCCATTAGTGAGGGTTCTACACCATCACCCATCTGAATGCAGAAGAAACAGCCATCATTCAGAATGTTACCTGAAACAAAATGTGGGATATGTTTAGCAGAAGGCATGGAACCCATAAAAATATCCATGATTTAAACATGAGACGTTTCCGATGTGCTAAACATGGAATGATGTGCTTACCCATGGTACTGCTGGAAGAGATGAAATGCTGGGAAATGAAAAAAGGAAACTTCAATGTTTTGTTCATAACATACAGAATGGCAACTAGTAATACTGTTTTGCATATTTGAGAGTAGCTAGGAGAATAAATCTTAAAAGTTCTCATCACAAGAAAAAAAATTGGAACTGTGTATGGTGACAGGTTACCTGGGTTTATTGTGGTGGTCATTTTGAATTATGAACAAATCTTAAATTATTACATTGTACTCCTGAAAGGAATACAATCTTATGTCAGTTATACCTCAATTACAAAGAACTCTCAAGGTACTATTGAGAAAAAAAGGAGGTAGGAAAATATACAGAAAACAAATATATTAATGACAAATAGTGGCTAACTCTATTGAGTGCTTACTATGTGCTAGACATTGACCTCAGCCTGCATATATAATTTATGTAATCATCACAACAAACTCATGAGAGAGGTGCAATAATTTTTGCCATTTTTACAGATAAAAAACCTGAAGCACAGATAAGTTAAATATTTTGCTGAAAGTTACTCAGCTAAGAACTGAAATTTTTAATCTGGACTGTCCAGTTAGTTCCAGAGTTTACACTCATAATCATCACACCATACTACAGGGATATAATGGCCTTAGTTTTGCTAAATTACCTTTTCTCCTGATCAAAACAATATTTTTTGGGTGATATTTCAAAAATTGATATTATTTTTAAATTATTACCTTACAGAGAATGATTTTTTCATGCAAGTCAGGAGATTAAAAATCAAGATTCTTTGGCTCCTATATTGGTCTGGCCACAAAAGTACAAAGTCGAGTTGTTGATGTCTTGTAAATGCAGTCATGCTGAGAATATTTTCTGTTAGAGTCTGAGTGAAGCAACAGTAATTAGTTACATTCATTACCCTGACTTATGCTGATTTACACAACCACCTATAACTTACTGTGAAAATGTATAGGAGGTTGGATCTATATGGAGAAATTTGGAAATTGACAAGATAGATTTGTCTTATACAATTTCAATCAAGATTTTAAAATAAGTACACATTATGTGAGCAATTTGAAAATCATCTGCATATATATAGCCTGGCTATGTCATATGAGTTCTCAGATAGGTAATCATAGTTACCTCCACAAGTATACTACAAATATCTCAGCGTCCAACTGGAGCCTTCCTGAGAGCATCTTTTATGAATAAAAATAAAAGAGTTACTGAGGAAATATTAAAAACTGGTAATTATCTCTTGGTTTCCCACAGAAATTCTCTATAGAATTCATTCCCCTTAATGTTGGCAGTAGCTGAAGCAGTAGTCCTCAACCTCTAGCTTTCAAAGCAGCTAATTGTGTCTTTAAAAAACAGAATCCTGGACACCATTCACTCATTAACTCTGAGCAGGGCTCCAGAGTCTGTATTTTAAACAAGTTCCTCTGAGAATCCTGATGCAGATGCAGGTGGCACCTGGACAGAAGGCTGTTTACCTGGCTTTGTTCACTCTTCAAACCAGCCATTGCCTGATGTGCAGTTTGTGACTGAACTGGTGATGTTTTCTTTTTAACCATTGCTGAAGGTTTCAATGACTTGAAATTTTGAAAATCAACGCGAGGATTAGTTAAGAAGAACTGAACCTGGAATATAGAACAAAGTATTTGCCATTTACTCAATAGTTAATATAAGCAAACAAGTACAGAACCAATTTTTAGGAAGTGATGCTAATACCTAATCACTCCTAATTTAAGGACTAAGGAAAATTATATCCAGATAAGGTAAGGGGTAATGTTTTTGTCCTAAAGTACTGCATAATTCATCTCCTTTTAAAGTCTTACTTTAATGAATCTGCTGATTCTCATAGTTTCCACAGGTGTTGATGTTGATCCTGCCACTTGGTAATTTAAAAATATCTTTAGACTACCATGTTCATTCACTAATGTCTTCACCAATTATGCATCTATAACTCTGGTTTTTCATGTTTTTCTTAGCTACTGCACAGATCTGCGTAGAATTAAAAATTTTCTCCTCCAACTTGGTTAGACATGGCCAGTTGTGATAGCCTGGGGACAGCTATAATCTTTATTATGACCAAGTGAAGATGACAAAGAGAGTCTTGTTTTTTCACAGGAAAATGGGTTGCCAAACTGAGTGATGTCTGAGAAAGTTCCCATGGATGGGCAGAAGATTTTACTTTTTTTAGTGTGTGTTGCATAACCCAGCATCTCAAATGGATGCTATTTAAACATTCCTTTCCCTCCACTGTGGGTTTCATGAGCTTAATGTTACTATGTTGGTTCTATTGTGACACAGGTAGAGGTGAATAAAAATCTACTTGGAGTTGCAGATTTGGGTCAAAACGACATTGGAAAAGTTTGGGATTTTACAGATTAGACTTTTTAGGTGGGGGTATACCATCTTATAGGATAGGTCTTACACGCCAAGACCTGTAGAGAGACAGTTGAAAATGTTTCTCAATCACTTCTTCCAGTGGTAATTTTAATTTCCTAGGAAAATGAAGAGGTGTCAAGTTCTTACATATAGGAACCATTTTGATCCTCACAACAGCCTTATTTAATATGTTCCATTATTATAGTGTTCATTTTCTTAGACCCGTGGTCGGCAAACTGCGGCTCGCGAGCCACATGTGGCTTTTTGGCCCCTTGAGTGTGGCTCTTCCTAAGCCTTAGGAGTACCCTAATTAAGTTAATAATAATGTACCTACCTATATAGTTTAAGTTTAAAAAATTTGACTCTCAAAAGAAATTTCAATTGTTGCACTGTTGATATTTGGCTCTGTTGACTAATGAGTTTGCTGATCACTGTCCTAGACAATTAAAATGATACTGCAAAAGGTTAAACAAGTTCTAGTTATCACAAGGTAAACTCCACATTGTTAGCATTTTAATGAGCTAGTTATTCATAATAGGAAGGAGCAAAAGAGAGGCCAGACATTATAAGCATGGTCATTTGGGAAGCTTCACCATGAAGCTGCAATTTCACACTCCCCAGGGAACTACCAGTCCATTCCCTGCAGATGCCTGGGCGGAGGGGAAGATGGATGCATGCACAGGAAAGTTTGTGTGATGTAGGGCAGTTGCCTGTTAGTCTAACCAGGAAACAAAAAATAATTGGCTAGGACAGTGGTCGGCAAACTCATTAGTCAACAGAGCCAAATATCAACAGTACAACGATTGAAATTTCTTTTGAGAGCCAAATTTTTTAAACTTAAACTATATAGGTAGGTACATTGTTATTAACTTAATTAGGGTACTCCTAAGCTGGCCTTTGCTAAAAACGTCCTCAATCTGATTGAGGTACGTTCGCTGAGGTTGACCCCTTCCAACTCTCCCATCCGCACTCGTCTTCTATGCTTGTTTCGTCTATCTCCTTTCGTTCATCCTCTTTATATGTCCAAACCATCTCAACATACCTTTCTCAATCCTTGACACTACATCTTCTTTCACTCCACAATGTTCCCTGTACGTGTGCACCCACACGTGGTATTTTGTGGAAGAGCCACACTCAAGGGGCCAAAGAGCCGCATGTGGCTCGTGAGCCGCGGTTTGCAGACACTGGGCTAGGAGGTACAGAGCCATGGCAAGCATGCTGAAATCCTGAAGGCTTAATTGATTATGCTCCTAGTTTTAATCCTGAGACAAAGGAATTCTCTCCCTCTAGTTCCTCTCTTGTTTCTCTGGCTTTGCTCCTGCTTCCTCGCATTTGCCCTAGTTCCTGGAAGCAGCATGGCCCACAGCCATTTGGAATCCACATGCACTGGACCTATGGACTACAGCTGGAAACACAAGCTAAACTAGGCTTCTGCAAATATGGAACGGAAATGGGGCAAGGTGTTTATGCCTAGCTCTACTAAGGACACAGCTGGACTTCTTCCATGGCGGGACAGAGGGTTAGGGGACTATGGAAACTCAGGGATTTAATCCCACGCAAATAAATGCCATTCATTCTCCTGTGTGAGTCTCGGAAAATTCATTTTCTTTTGACATTGCAATAAGCCCAATTCCACCAGCAGCTCGTGGGGACATGGAGAGCTCCCCACTAATAACAGAAGGATTCCAGAAGTTCAGGAGCTCCCAGTCCAGTCTGAGGCTATGTCAGTTATGTTATTGGTCTGGACCTTAACTGATACACTCATGAAGAGTTTCCTGGATTGGGAGCTCACCAGAAGCAGACCAAGTGGTGTACACAGAGGGGAAACGGGTAGAAAAAGAAAATAATAAAAAAATAGAGAAAGGGTATAAGAAAGATACCAATAAATTACATCCCCCAATAAGATGCATTGAAATCCCACCCCCAGTACCTGTGAACATGACCTTATTTAGAAATGAAAAAGGATCTTTTCAGATGTAATCAAGTTGAGGTCATACTCAATAAGATGCCCATTCTGGCAGCAAAGAAGGCAGAAAATGTAGTTTCTAGATTGAATGGCCACAGACCTAGCTAAACTCTAGTTTCTGCCCTAGACAAGTGGCTCCATTGGTTGAAGTGTCATCCCATATACCAATAGGTTGCAGGTTCGATCCCCAGTCAGGGCAGGTAAGAGAGGCAACCCAATGATGTTTCTTTCTCACATAGATGTTTCTCTAACCCACTCTCTCTCTCCCTTCCTCTCTCTCTAAAAATCAATAGAAACATATCCTTGGATAAGAATTTTAAAAAATAATAAAATGAAAATAAACTCATAGGTTCTTCTACTAAAAGGAGAAATAATAAGATGGATACCGAAGAACAATTAGCAATCTCTAATTAGCAATCACTAATCCCTAATTAGCTTCTTTCAGTGCTAATTAGCTTACTTCAGTGCCATTCTCTTCCCAGGTAGGTAAGAGTTGAGAAAATAGGCAAATATTTACTAAATATTTACCAAATACTGCCACAAGTCTTATTTTCAGAGCTTACACCATGTAGGAAAATCCTATACTAACAATTCATTCATTCCAAATATTTACAAATGTTGACGTTTCTTGTTTATTGAACTGAAATTTTCAATGAGCACAACCTCATGATCATCCAGGGAGAAATAAGGCCCAGATGCCTCAGAGTAATAGCTCTGCCCACATATCCCTCTTCTTCCTGGATACTTGCATTCATTAGCTTTTGCTAAGTAAGAAATCATCCTCAGGCTTAATAGCTTATGATTATTTTTCATGATTCCTGGGTTTGCTGGGGAGTGCCTCTGTGCGGTGCTGGCACAGCTGGGGCTGGGTGGTGTAGGGTGGCTTCATTCATTTACCTAGTGGTTGGCAGGGTGGTTGGTATGGCAGAAGCCCCAGCTGGGACAGCTTGTGTCTGGTCCCCAGGATCTCTCCTCCTCCATATGCTAGTCCATGCTTCTCTCCATGGTGGTCTAGGGTTCCAAAGGGAAGCAAGATCAAGTAGCTTCTGCCACGTTTGCTAATTTCTCATTGACTAAAGCGAGTTACGTTGTTAAGCTTAAAGAGGTAGAGAAATAACTCCACCTCTTGATGAAAAAGGCTTTGAAACATCATTTTTGTGATCTACCACTGTTTATTCTCTAGCCATAATCGCTTTAAATCTTCCCCAAAAGAAAATTATATAAATCCGCATCCCTGGGCCCTGCAAAGTCTCAATCAACTATGGCATTAGGCTCGAAGCCCAGGGTCTGGAGACCTGCTTCAAGTGCAGATGCAGATGAGGCTGCCTGGGTGTGAATGACCAAGAGCAGGTGTTCTGGATCCAGAGACCTGATGAACTCAAAAGAGAAGTTAACAACATTCTGCCAATGAATGTGCATTAGTGAGAACAGAACAGGATGACAGCTACAGACACTCTCATTCAACAAGAAAAAAATCAGGAGGCAAATAGCCACTGGTCCATATCAACTCTGAAGTCCAGCCCAGCGTACATGGTCAGGGAGCAGTAAACAGTGCTTTCCTGGGGCCCAGTTCTTCTCCCTGGCAGTGGTTACTCTTTGTTCCTCCTTCTGAATTGATTTCTCCCCCTGAAATAGTCTTACCTTTCCATTAGAAATGTTCCATGTTCACAGATGATCCCATTTCTCAGGCTTCTTCCAGAGAAAGTGAAAATCCCATAGGCCTTTTTTCATTTTCAACTCCCTGTCCTTTTTAGCCCAAGCTGGCTGTACTTTTCCTAGCATAGTTTTCTTTAAAATTCTGTGCACATCCTATGAGAATTACTTGAATTCACTCCATCCCCTAAAAACCACATCCATCCACAATTCTTCCAGAGAGGCTGCACTACCTTGGGCCACCTGTGAAATGATTAAGTCCGACTAGGGTAAATTTGCTTCTGGTTCTGATTTTTATTGTTCTTAGATAATTGTGTCCGCACTAGTGGCAATAGTGTAAAAGGTGGGCTTTATTATTATGGTCACTCCTTTAAGAAATGCATGTTAGGTTTAAAGTGTCGAGAATGGGTATGGCAGTAAGTGCAGAATCTGGTACACTTATTAGCCTTTATTTTGGTTTGTATTTGCTTTGTATCTGTAGCAATATGGGCTCCTTTAACTTTGAAGTTTCTCCTTGCTTCATCTAAAACTCTGTAGCCATTTATATTTTCATTTATTATGTGTCTAATATTTTCACAATCTGTGAAAATGGAATTTCTATACTAAAGATGAAAAGCACCCAAATCTTTATCTGGCTTTCTTTGATTCCTCTAAATGAATGCATAATTCCAAATTAATGTTCCCTCAGGGTCTTTAAGATAATTTCAAATTAGACAAATTGGTGCAAAAAAATAAGAGTTTCTAAAAGCCATGAAAACAAGAATTAATGGTTCCTCAAAATATAATCAAGTTCAGCCTTTAAAAATGATGAAAATCAATGACATTATTATAAGGCATATGAACAATGGAAAAAATGTTCTTCCAAATTCAGAAGAGGTTAACAAAATTGCACAGATCCTCAATAAGGATGCTTCCTCAATCCAACTAATGGTGCTTAATTATGTGTTTTTTGTCTTGTTAACTGAGAAACACAATTAATAGCAACTGACACCTCCATTTCTACCTTAAGATCTGTAGTTATCACAATTAGCTCCTCTAATTAAATGAAGAGTTGATAAAATGTTCATTTATGAATAGGAAATACATTTTGAGCAAACAGTTTTGATATACCTTGGTTATCAAAACTGGAGCAAATTAATAAACCACATTATAAGTTGTCTCAAAATATAATGGAATAGGGAACTTCACATTCAGCTATTCTAGAGTATCTGAAGCAGACTTGTCCACCCATCATAAAGAATGAGAAAAATGGACAAGATATGTGAAACAACTGTTTTTGGACATTAGTGTACACACAGCAAAGAACTGTGATCCCTAAGGGAGGAGAAACAAACAGAGTAGACAATACAATACCACAGCTTTCTGCCTGGAGGCTCTTACTGACCATGCTGAGAAAGAGAGAATGCATGCAGAGCACAGGCATGTCATGAGTCCACGAAGGAAATACTGAAATTCAGGGATGCTCAGATGGTTGGAATTTGCAAGAAAGAAACCAAGGTGAGGAAGCTTTACAAAGAAAGAGCTTCCGAAATCTGCATTGGGATCTACTCCAGACTATACTGAATACTAAGTTGTGCACACATAGGGGGAAGAATAGAGAAATTACAAGAGCTCACATAGGACTGACAGATGTTTGAGATTTAACCAGCCAGTGAGGAGAGACTGTGTTGCCACCTAGAGTAGAGACCTGAGAAGTATTATTGCTAAGCAGTATGGTAATCTAGCCTTATAACGAAAGCTACATGAGACAAGACCTCAAAAACAAGCCTATAATATATCAAGCAAATCCTCAGGTAACTTTATTGTCACCCAGAGAAAACACCAAAGCTCCTTAAGAAAGACAGCAAACACTAACAACATAAGAATCACAATGCCCAACCTTCCATTAAAATTAATAGACTGAGAAGCTGAAAAATGTGATCCATTTATTAGGCAGAAAAACAAATCGGTCAATAGTAAAGAACACTAAAGTGACTTATATGTCAAACTTATCAGACGGGAACTTAAAAAGAGCTATTATAAATGTGATCAATATTTTTTTAAAGAAAAATATACACATAATAGAAAATTCAAAGAAGAACCAAAATATGTTCTGGAAATGAAAAATAAATATCTAAAATGAAAAATTCACTCCATGGTCTTCATAGAGATTAACCTCTGCAGAAGAAAAGATTAGTAAACTTGAAAATATACAATATAAATTACCCAAACTGAAGAACACAGAGAAAAACAGACAAAAAATGAACAGAACTTCAGTGATCTGGAGCAGTATCAGGCTGTCTAACTTATGTGAAAGGAAGAGAGAAATAATCAAAAAAATAAGGCTTCAAATTTCTAATTTTAATAAAAACAATAAACACACAGATCCAAGAAATATATACAGAAAGAAAACTACACCAAACAAAATGTCATAATGAAATTGCTAAAAACCAATAATAAAGATAAAATTCTTAAAAGAAACCAGAGTAAAATAAAACTTTTTATAATAAAATTATCAATTCATTAACAGACATAAGAATCTTAGGTTTTTATGTCTCCAATTACAGTTTCAGATACATGAAGAAAAAAACCTGACAGAACAGAAAGAAGTAGACAGATTCGAAATTATGGTTGGAAATTTCAATACTCTTCTCTCAGCAGGTGTTAGAACAAGTAGACAGAAATCAGTAAGAATAACATCTTGGATAAAAGCATCAACCTAATTAGTCTAATTTACATTTATAAAACATTCTATCCAACAATAGCATAATGCACACTTTTTTTTTTAAATCATCACTTGAAGATATTTTTTCCTTTTTTTTTTTTTTTTTTTTTTTTTTTTTTTTTTTTAGAGAGAGAGTGAAGGGGAAGGGAGAAGGTGGGGAAGAGAGAGACATGGATGTGAGAGAGACACATATATTGGTTGCCTCTCATTCACATTGTGACTGGGGATGGGGATTGAGTCTGCAACCGAGGTAGGTACCCTTCACTGGGAATTGAACCTGTGTCCCTTCAGTCTGCCGGCCAATGCTTTAACCACTGAGCAAAACTGGCTAGGGCTCATAATGCACATTCTTTACACATGCTCATACAAGATACAAGATAGATCATATGCTGAGCATCAAATAGGTCTCAAATTTGAAAGGACATATAAAGTATGTCCTCTGATGACAAAGAAATTAAATTAGGAATCAATAACAAAGATATATGGAAAATCTAACACACTTCTAAGCAATACATGGGTCAAAGAAAAATTAGAAAATATTTTTAAGTGACTGAGAGTGAAACAAAATGGGGATGCAGCCAACGCAGGATTTAGAAGAAAATGCATAGCTCTAAATTAGAAGGTCTAATGAACAGAGTTTCCACTCTAAGAATAGAAGGGAAGCCTGGCTGATGTTACTAAGTGGTTGAGTATCTACTTACAAACTATGAGGTCACAGTTCAATTCTAAGTCAGGGCACATGCCTGGGTCAAGGGCTCGGACCCAGGTGGGGATGTGCAGGAGACAGCTATTCAATATCTCTCTCTCCCTCTCCCTTTCTCTCTGAAATCAATAAAAATATATTTAAAAAAAAGAATAGCCTTGACCTGATAAAGGGCACCTACAAATATCTTATACAGTACCTAACTCATATTTAAGGTGGAAGACTCAATGCTTTTCCTCTAAGATTGTAAATGAAGCAAGGAAAAAGAAATGAAACACATAGAAATTAGAATTAAAACTGTCTTTAATTGCAGGCAACATGACCACATGCAGAGAAAATCCTAAGGAATCTACAAAACAGTTACCACAATTAAATAAATTTAGCAAGTTTGCAGGAAAAATCAATATGTAAAAGCCTATTGTCTTTCTATACACATATTTTCTATGTATAAACAATTAGAAACTTTTTCCTTCTTACTTTTCCTATTGATTTTATTTTGCTTTGTTACACTGCCAATTGTTAATTTATTATCCAGCCTCTTTATATACTATTCAAAAAAAAATCATCCATTAATCATAGCTCAGGAAGAGCCTCAAATTTCCTGTAGCAGATTGCAAAAATGGCCATAAACTCTTCCCATCCTATATGCACACTCCCTTGAAATATGACTTTGAAGCTCTTCCCATTAAGAGCTGGAGTCTATTCTCTTCCCCTTGAATTTGGGTGTGGCCATGTGACTTACTTTGGTAGACCCATTTAGCAGATTAGTAAATGTGTCAGAAACAAAGGCTTCAAAAGTGCATGTGCATTAGAGTTTACTTTCTCTTCATGCTCTTTGAAACTCTGTGACCACTATATGAAGAATCCAGATCTAGTCTATTGATGGAAGAGCACATGGGGCTAAGAGGTCATTTCGACTGGGGTCCTCCTGTACCACCCAGCCACAACCAAGCTGCCAGTGGACCACAGAGATAGGCCAACTTGTCTCAGACCAAAAGAAATGTCCACCCAACCCAGATTGTGAGAAATAATGCTTGTGTTATGCTACTGAATTTTGGAGTGGTTTATTACACAGTAGCAGCTAACTGATACACATTATTACTGTTCTCATTTCAGTGGTGAAAGCAAATAAGGTGCCCATAATTCACTTCAATTTCCAGTATACACAGCAGGTTTTGGGAGACCGTAATGAATAGCAATGATGTATGCATCAGGTTAGGTTTTAAAAGATGCATCATCATCTTTGTTCTTGAGGGATATATGTAGATATACTTAGAAGTAAAAATCACATGATGTCTAAGTTTGATATGAAATAGTCATTATGGAAAAGGAGGATGAAAGAAAGGAAGACAATAAGAATAAATGAAGCATGACATAATGTTGATAACTATTGAATATGGTGTATGGCTAGAGGGTGTATTCATCTGCTAAGGCCGCCATAACAAAACACCAGCGTGGGTGGCTTAAATAACAGATACTTATTTTCTCACAATTCTGAAGGCCGGAAGTCTGAGATCAGGTGCCAGAATGGCAGATTTCTGGTGAGAGCTCTCTTCCTGGCTTGCAGATGGCTACTTGCTGACTGTGTCCTTACATGGCCTTCCTTGGTGTGTGCCTGTAGAGAAAGATTTCTCTCTTCCTCCCTTTATGAGGCCAACAATCCTAAGGCATTAAGACTTCTTCTTTAAAAACTCATATAACCTGAATCACTTCTGACAAGCTCTAATCCCAAATACACAGTGACATTGGGGATCATGGCTTCACATATGAATTTAGGGTGGGGGAACAACCCAATTCAGTCCATAAGAGGGGGAATCCATACTATAATTTCTCAAGTTTTACACTTGAAAACTATCATAAAATTTAAAAGCTGCAACTGTATTTTGTCCCTATTGTCTGTTTATACTTTATTGGGTGAGAGACAGAAGTACTCCCACGAAGAAAATTCTGGAAGGCTCTCTGGTCCCTTTACACCATTAAAAAGTCTTAATTAGAAATTCCAGTTCAAGATCATAAAGCTGTAAACTTGTTTTAATGTCCAATCTTCTACTCTCTTCCCAGAACAACTATACTTCAAAGCCTGAAATAGGAAAGTGGTGATGGTCAGCTCTCCATTTCTGCATCTTGCTTCCCTCATCTGAAGGACAAGTTCTATCCAAATGGACAAGTTGGGGAAAAAAACAAGAAATGTTTTCCTTGAATTGGAATTGTCATATGTTGGTCTTGAGCTCTCTGGGTCCTACTCTGCTGCAGTTTGCTTGAGATGGATGCTCACCCTTAACAACAGGAAGTCAATGGCCAACCTCTAGACTCTTCCTGGTGAGACCTCCTTGCTCCTACAGAGGCCACTGTTGAATAGGCTTCACAAAAAACTCTTGCCAGCCCTCTTCTGTGAGATCCTTATCTGGTCCGTGGAAAATACTCATCCATCCCTCTTCCCACATTCTGTGATGTAGGTCAACCTACATCACAGCAACAGATCTGAGCTCTGTCACCAAAGCATCCGCCTATATAGTAGTTAATTACAACAAATAATCATACACTTACTATTTTATAGTAATAGAGGTCAGAAGTCCAAAATCTTTCAC
>NW_005872904.1:30844-36497 GCF_000147115.1 Myotis lucifugus | reverse complement strand
TTAAGTTACCAAGTGCTTCTTTTTTTATGCTCATCCCATCCATGAAATTGGGTAGAGTTAAAGGAAGGAGAGAGAGAGAGAGAGAGAGAGAGAGAGAGAGAGAGAGAGAGAGAGAAGAAAGGGGGATAAAGACAACAGGTGTGTGCTTGTGAGATAATGAGTGTGTGAGGCAAATGAGCACCTCTGGGAGCAGAGGCAGGGAGGAGGGAGGGAGGTTGGCATGTGGACTCTCGCTCTGTTGGAAGCAAAGGCTGCATTTTATTCGCCTTCATATTGTCATCACAGCAACAGGTCCACAGTCATTCAATAAATGAGTGAAGCCATTCACTCTTCCATTCAGCAAACACTAACTGAAACTTATTGTGTGCCATCCTTTTCCTGGGAGGGAACCGAGGTACGTGTCCTTGACTGGAATCACACCTGGGATCCTCAGTCCTGGGGCCAATGCTCTACCCACTGAGCCAAACCAGCAAGGGCAGTCTTGGGGGACTTAAAGGCTGGGAGTTAGGGGAGATCTTACATCAGGATCTCAATAGAATATTCATGAGTGTTTCCAGGTGTGTTCTTTCAGGGTCATGTTCTCTACTGATTGGTCAGCACCAAAGCAGGGGGTCATTAGTCATTGCCCCTGGTCCTGGCATCACCCTCCTGGTTTTGCTGCTTGCTTTTCTGGGCCAGGAGCTGAAACACAACTGAGGCCTAGGTGTTATCTGTAGGGAGGAAAGGTCAGGGGGTCTAAAGTGCATGACCAGTGAAATGCCAGGGGAGGAAAGGCCACCAGTTCTGTCCGTTACTAGGCACCCAAGGCTTTCTGCCTTGGTGACCTTCTATATCTGGATGTAAATTCCTCGGCCATTTTTTTCAGCTGTCTCAGTTTCCCCATTCCACTTGCCAAGGAATTTTCCTAGCTTCTTCCTAACCTCCCTCCCTAGGACCACTGAATGTTTAAGTTCCAGCCTCTGATGACCACTGATACCTTCACCAGGGCTCTTTCTTTACGATTTCGCAAACTGTGCTTCACACAGCTCTGAAGGGGAAGGGGGACAGCTCGACATAGCACTCATTGTAGCCATGTAATTTTATAACAATTTTCTGGAAGACAGCAGAACAGCTCCTAAGGATGGGGCCTCTTTCCAAATTTATTCTTTTTTAAACAATATATTTCTTTATTGATTTCAGAGAGGAAGGAGAGGGAGACATACAAACATCAATGATAAGAGAGAATCATTGATCGGCTGCCTCCTGCATGCTCCCTACTTGGGATGGAGCCTGCAACACAAGCATGTGCCCTTGGCAGGAATCAAACCTGGGACCCTTTGGTCTGAAGGCTGACGCTTTATCCACTGAGGGAAAGCGGCTAGGGCTTCTTCCCAAATTTAGGCAGCGTTGCAATGGGGCTTTTGGCTGGGACATGTGAACCTCTATCTCTGGCTGCTCCCCTGGGAACCCTGGAAATCAGTATCTGGGAACCAGTACTGGTTTTGATTTCCCAGGTGTGTGCCTCTCCCCAAAACTCTGTCCCACCAGACACATTTCCCCCATTCTGACCACCTTACCCACCATCCGTTGTCATCTACTGGAGGAGCCTTGAGGCAACAGTAAATAGTTTGGGGTGTTTCCTGTGTGGAGGGAGAGAGGAGCGCACCTGTCACTCACTGACCTAATGGTCCCTGACATTTCCTATGCTGTTTCAGGACCTTCTCTCTTCTTTCCCATGTAGCAGTAAACAGGATCCACAATTAACTTCTTTATGTCCTCATATTTTTTAAATGTGTTTTTATTTATTTTAGAGAGAGAGAGAGAGAGAAACAATGAGAGAGAAACATTGATCAGCTGCCCCTACTGGGGACCAAGCCCACACACCCAGGCATGTGTCCTGACCGGGAATCGAATCCACGACCTCTCGGTGCATGGGATGATGCTCAACCAACTGAGCCACCCAGCCAGGGCATGTCCTCATTTTTCTAATAGATTGTGATTCTACAAAGCTGTACAGTTTGCAATGTATTTATAGGCAACCAAGAGAAACTGCAAGATATCTTACTCAAACAGGTTTGCACACCCGGTCAGGGATTCTTGGTGAAAACAGTCCAGTGAAACAAAGTGAAGTGTCCTTTCTGGGCTCATTAAACTCCTTGGAGTCACTCTGTTCCTGAGATGTTGGCCAGCATCTCTGCCTCTACCGACTCGATGCCAAGATGACCCCCTGTCGCACTGCCCTAGTTCAGGTCTTCTCGTCGTGTTCCTGCCCTCCTAACTGGGCTCCTTTCTACATACAGTCTTTCTCCTCCAACAGCCAGTCTTAACCATTGCTTGGTTCATGGCCATTTTCTATGCAAAAGTTTCAGTATTTACTGTGATGTACAGAGTGAAGTTAGAGCTGTCACCTGACATTTAAGACTGAAAATCTGGTGGTTCCTACTTACCTCTTCAACTTTTTCTGCAGCCCCTTCCCAAAGTCATGAGTCAGGAATGTGTGTGTGTGTGTGTGTGAGTGTGTGTGATGTATGTGGGGGGGGGATGTGTGCAGGGTGTGTGTGTGTGGGGGGATGTGTGTGTGTATGTGTGTGTGTGCACGCGCGCGCGCGCTCATGCCTGTGCTCCCACCTTCCTGCCTAGCTGTCATGGTTCCCTAGCATTCTCTTTCTGCCCTGCCCCTGCTCATCTGAATGTTGTCTATCTCAAGAGGCTGTGCCACTCTTCCTCTGCCTCCCTGAGATGCTTCCCTTGAACAGGAATTCTAGCCCAGGGTGATTCTTCCTTCCTTATACTCAGCATGTATCTTCAACAGCACCTCCCCCTTTTCTTGGAGTGTTTAATTGATGTTATACAAAAGTGGTTTCTATGTTCTAGTGAATGGGGAATTCTGGGTTACCAAAAGGTATGCAGATTACATTGTGGTAGCCCCATCCCCAAGCCTTCCAGCTGCTCATATGCATGGAGAATCTCTGAGGAGGTGGCAATGTAGGGGTGTTTCTCCAGTTAAGTGACCCTGGAACACTTCTCTGAGAGCACCTAACAGGACCAGTGTTTCTCAGAAGCTTTCTGCACGACTCATGGGACACTTGGCATCTACTATGTTTTGCATTTCTAGCTTTGCATTTAATTTTACCTTCCCTACAGCATGCAGGAAACTCCAAGGCAAGAATGAAATCCCAGCCATCTACACAGGAGAAGCTCTATAAATGTGTTGATATAAGAAAGCAAATCCACCTACCAGCTGGCCCTTAATTTAGGGCCACACCAATAGTTGTGCAGATTGAGAGCATCACAGTTTCAGGGGCAACACTCACCCACACTTCAGCGTGAGTAGCACTTCTTGGAACAGTGCACCACCTGCACCCGTGCACCAGGGCCCTCATCTTCCAGCTCCCGGGCCCAGGAGTGCCGTCTGCTCCTTTCACATCCACCAGGACATGGAAGGCAACGCAGCAAATGTTCACATATTCGACTCTTCCAGTCACATAAACTGTTAGTACCATGTACTTCACTGAAGATCTTATGGGAGAAACAACAGAGGGAGCTTGCATCACACAGCTTCATTTTAAAATTACCCGTTAGACATTTCTATTTTCCTGAAGACACTCTTCAAGTGTGGGCACTATTTCTCCTCTGTCCTTCCTCCCTGAGGAACACTGACTGGCTTTCCTTCTTTTTTAAATTTTGAATTCTCTGAATCATTGTGGCGATGCCTAGGAGAAGGACCCAAACAGCCTCAGCCACCACAGAAAGTCTTTTTACATCAAGGAGTAACAGCTGGGTGTTTGTAGGTTTTCAAGGATAAGATGCAAATGCCAGCAAAACAAACCAACATGGGAAACTGTTTATATAGATAAGCTGCATATATCTATACACATCGATTGGCTCAGGTTACACAATGTGAGTCCTGTGCTGAGTAAACACAGTGTGGTCCTCAGTGCCTCTCTACTGTTCAAAACCATCAGCATGAGATGCTCCTACCAGCATATGTGTGCCCTGAGCACCCCCAGCAGGAAACCTGGGGTTGCGCTGGCAGAACCTTTGAAAGGACAGCACTGAGGGTTGGCCTTCCGCCTGAAATATGGGCTGAGAGCTTTAGGATCAATCCTTAGGCAAGTGCAGTTTGTGCATGAGGTCAACTGGGGGTCAGGAGGTGCTGATCCCTGAGGCAAGATCACTGATTTCCCAGCCCTGGGCCCTGATAACCATCTACTCTGCTTCCTGTTTCCCAGGCAATTGCTATTAAAGGCTGATGGTGGGCTGGGAGGGCGAGGCCCCAGGCTGAGGAGGACCCCTTTCTTTGACTGAAACTTGATCTACACTCCACTGTATAACATTAGGCACTTGTTTCTCTGACCAAGTTACTTAGTGCAAGATAGAGAAGGCTGGTAAAACATACTACCTTGTTCTGGTTAAGCCCTGAGCCAGTAATTAGTGCAAATCTGCAGAAATAGATTATTAGGCTCTTTACTTACCCACAGGCCAGTTCTAGCTGCCTGTGCACTCAGATAAGCCTCTCTTGCTCTTTCTAACTGTGTTCATATAACAAGAGACCATGCATGGCAGGCAGCGGAGTTGCTATAAGCTTGTGTAAAGCAGGAAGAAGTCGCGGGGTGACAAAGCTCTCCTACTCCCTTCCAAAATGAACCCACATAGCTTCAGCGCACAGTTGGACACACTGATTTACAAAACGTTAGAGATCTCGGTCCAGGAGAGCTGGGCTTTTGTGTTTGCATGCAATTTTAGGCCCTCAGGAATCCTGCCTTCCCTTCCAAAGATGCTGGCCGTGTCCTTAGGCTGTGTCCTTCAGTGCCCTGGGTTCTATTCCCTGCTTCCTAAATCTGTATTTTTCTCTCCAGCTCGGCAGGTTTCTGAAGGATCTCGTTTTTTGGCCAGCATAGCATAGAAGGCAGTCAAGATGATAATGTTGTTAGGTACAAATAGCAGAAAATAAGATTTTTCTGATTATATAAGTAATAGCAGCTCATTAATAAGCATTTAGAAGATGCAAAAGAATATTTTTAAAGGTGCCTATATTTCCACCACCCTGAGATAAGTTGATTCAGTCTTTTCTCTTTTGGAATTTGCAATTACGATACAAGCAATTGGCTCTGGCCGGTGTGGCTCTTTGGTTAGAGCATAGGCCTTTGCACCAAAGGGTCACGGGTTCGATTCCTGGTCAAGGTCATGTGCCTGGGTTGCAGGTTCAATCCCCCGCCCTGGTGGGGCGTGTCCACGAGGCAACCAATCAATGTGTCTCTCTCACTTCCATGCTTTCCTTTCTCTCTCTCCCCCTCTCTCCCTCCCTTCCACTCTCTCTAAAAAAAATCAATGGAAAAAACATCCTCGGGTGAGGATTAACAACAACAACAGGAAAATACAAGCCATTGGAAGGGTGACAGAAGCTACAGAGACAGAGAAAGAGCTATGATGTAGGCAGAGCCCCAAGTGGGAGCGAAGTGACTCTCGCAGCTGAGAACACTTAGATCCTCTCAACTCAAAGTCTGGTCTGTAGGCCAGCAGCACTGGCATCACCAGGAGCTTGTTGGAAATTCGGGAAGTTAATCTGTGGATGTGATGCTGTCTCGTTAGGGGGCACGGTGTTTCCACAACCTTGGGTGGCACATTAGAATCAGCTGGGGGATCTTTTCAAATCCCTGAATTTCTGGGCCTC
>NW_005872904.1:18522-30728 GCF_000147115.1 Myotis lucifugus | reverse complement strand
AATGTTGTGGCCCCACCCCATAACAAAGAAACAGAATTTCCGGAGGACGAGGCCCAGAAATCAGGATTTTAAAAAGATTCCCAGGTGATTCTAATGTGCAACCAAGGTTGAGAACCACTGCATTAGATGATTAGTGTTAGTATTGACCTTTAATATTAAATCTGGTGGACTAATTCATATCTTCACTGTGTATCTATGACACCTAAATTTTTAATTTTGGTATGCTACTTGCTCTTTTGTCAAGAATTGGCGGAGGAAATGGGAGGGGAGCAAGGAGGAGGACAGAAAGCAAGGACAGTGGGAGAGGAAAAGGCCAGGCCTAAGACCCTCAGGAAAATCTAGGCAGTGAGCTTCAAAAAGTCATTGCAGGGTTAAAATAAAACATGAAAATGGACAGAAGGATAAGGAGTGAATTTTTTTTCTTTCTGCTCTTTTATATTTATTAAATTTTCTACAATGAATAGGTATTGCTTTTATAATGAGAAAAAATAAAGTATTTTTAAATTAATGTCATATGTCATTGGAAAACAACCAATGGGAGAAAGGAATTCAGATGAACAGTGAGCACATATCTAGCGGAAAAGAGGAAGCTGTGATGGGGTAAAATTGTCTGCTTATTCACACGTAAAAGACCACCAACAATCTCAAATGCAAAACTCAGGAAAAGCATTAGCATCAAACAACTTCCTCACAGCTCTTCAGGGCACGTGCAGTGAACTGTGCTTGGAAAGTAGAGATTATCACATGGAGGGAGTTGGGGGGTTGGGAATGGGGGGCGGAGACCACAGACCTTCCAAGGCCCACCTTCCAGTCTGACAGCACAGCAGGCTCTGACCAGCAGTGGTCAGTTTCCTGGGGAAGTTTGACTGTGGGGTGAACCCTGAGCCCAGGGCGAGTGGTGAGGAATCAGAGGAGCCATAGGGCTGCACCCGACTGTGAGGGCTGAGCTCCCTTTACTTATAACATTGTTGTGTCCTGCAGTGTGGTATTGTTTGAACTCCCAAACCTACGTTTCTATGGAAATTAGGGAATGATTGTTTCATAGGATTCCAGGCTCCTTTGGGGTTTCCAAGATCTTTTCCATCTTTTTCTCACTTAAATCTGGTTTAGATGTTTTTTCTTGATTCTTCACCTTCAAAGGAAGGATTATTGAAATCTTTCCACCAGCTTCTGAGAGGTGTATTAAACTCTTCCGCTATGATTTGAGTTTGCCAGTCTCTACGTGTGGCATCATTTTTACCCCTTTATAAATATTTCATGTCTCTGTTGCTAGGTACATATCAGTACATGTTTGTTAGAGTTTCCTGGATTATTCCTTTTGTGATGATAATGTCTCTCTCTGTATTCCTTCTCTCTTTCACTGGGGTGCAAGCCCAGGACAGTGCAGGTGAGGAAGTAAGATCAGGGGAAATGCCAGGCTGTGAGGCCCAGTTGCCCTGCTGGCAGCACTTGCCAAGCAGCGCAGAAAGCACAGCGCTCTGCTGAGCGCGGTTCTGTTCTCTGGCATAAGGGCTTCTCCAAAAAGGTTGCAAGAAGAGTCTGAGTTTATCTGCCTGGCTCCCTCCTCGCTCCCCCTTACCCTTAACCGAGTTCCCTCTGATGGGGACCTACCTACCCCACATGTCAGTATTGTCCCATCTGCTCTTCAGACACTCCCTGGAAGCAAGTCCAGTGTCCTGAAATGTGACCTGGAAGGGAGTGGAATGTAGGGGTGTGTGTGTGTGTGTGTGTGTGTGTGTGTGTGTGTATGAGGCAGTGGAGAGGGTCTGAGAAGACAAGCTTTGTACCTGGTTTGTTATAACTAATGTTCTTACTTAATACCCTGGAGTCAATTTAATAAAAACTGACACCCTCAGAGAAAGAGCGACAAACTCAAAATCAATTGAATACGGGTGTCTCCAGCACTCACCACATGCAGGTTACCGCGAAGGGTGCTCTGAAGGAAAAACAATGTGTCAGCCATGATTCTGGGCCTCCTGAGAGACAGGCCATCTCTGGAGGAAGGTTTTGGGTTTAGACAGATTGGATTTGAATGTCTGCTCTGTGTCTTGCGATTTGTAAAATGAAAAAAAAACCCAATATTGAACTTTCTAAGCTTTGGTCTCCTGGAGATGATAATAGTTCTTGCCATACAGGACTGTAATAGGATTGAAATAACAATGATAAGGTAGCTAATGTTTGATTAATGTTAAGTGCCATTTCCATCTTATGGGCTCAAATCAAAGGGTCAAGACAAATAGCTACAAAAATAACCATTAGAGGCAAGGGGTCAGCAAAGAACCCTGAAGTCCAGACTATTCAAGTGGAGGACGTTCTGGGACGGCTTCCAGGCCTGCAGGGGAGGAGAGAGAATTCCTTCCCCCTCCTGGTGCATGGTGGGCCTTAGTCAATCCTTTCATATTGGCAAGTTTGGTCTCTGGCACCCATGCTTATGTGTGTACCCCTCCCTGCCTCATGTCTGGCCCCTCGCTACGCTTTTCAATCAGGATTTCCTTTCTAGCCCCCACTTAATTTCTCAGCATTTTCTTTGTTTTTTTCTTAGTGTATATTTTTATAATAAATACAGCACCCACATATCAAATGTTTGGTTCAGGGGAGTCTGAAAAAGCAGCAAAGGTTTTAATTTCCTGTTTGAAAAAAGAACGTTGTATTATCCATACAAGAAGCATGTGAAAGCAACTCCTTTTCTAATCAGATGGAAGGGGTGAGGCTTATCAAGAGCTATGACACACGCTCCTCCTCCAGTTAGTCATGTCTTCTGTGTTCCCATCTAGACTGGGCTTCTCCGCAGTGAGTTGGGCGTGAAGTAGGCCTGGCTTCCTATTCTTTCACCTGACATTTCCAGAAATCCGGCGAGAGAAGGCAAGCCCCACAAGGCTTAGCTGGCACGTCTTTCCGTTTAACCGGACAAGGTCTTCCAGAAAGGCCGCAGCCAGTTGCTGTTGCCGAGTGACCTTCCTCCCCGCTTTGAGGTGGTGGTGGCAGGTCGAGGAGTGAGCAGAGGCAATGCTAGAGCGGAAGCAACTGGATTGGCATCGGGGCGAGGGGTTTGTCACACCCCCTGTTAGCTGTCTCACGGACCAGTTACTTAGCCCCATGAGGCCTCCTGTCCTCGCGTGTACAATGTCAGTGGCAAACCACACCTCATGAAATCAACAGTACATGAGACCATGTGACTCATAAAACATTTGACTCCTGTGTGCTAAGTCCCAGGACACAGATTTGAGCAAAATAAAATCCCTGCCCTGCCCTGGGGCAGAATCTACAGGAAAGGCAAGTGTGTAAACAGGTGTCTCCAGTGTGACAGACGGTTCACAAGATGGGAGAGGGTGTCAAATACACGCAGGGTCGGGTACACAGGGCCACCCATGGGGAGGGGCTACACTCTCGATGATTCTCACGTGTGTAAAACTGCTGCCACACATGTAGCAAGGGCAGGCTTGTCTTTTAAGTCAACTCCCTGACAGTTTTCAAGTAGGGAAACTCCCGGGTCACCCCTTCCTACCACAGCCCCACAGAACCTCTGCTCTATACACCACCCTTGGGTAACGTAAGTCATAACTTAACCTTCAACGTCCACTTGCTTGCTAATCTGAAATGTGTATCTTCAGTTCAGATGGTGCTGCTGAGCTCCAGAACTGTCCACTGGTTGACACTCATCTTCTGGATGATCCACGGGTTCCTTGTTTACAATAAAAGCAACACTGAACCCAGGGCCCTTCCCCTTCCCCAGACCTAATCCTCCCATATCACCTATTGTCCTGAAGGACACCCAGTTTGCCTGAGCTAACTGCCTTACAGTCGTCCTAGACTTCTCCCATCCTCTGTGCCATTTTAAGTCAGCCACCGAATCCTATAATTGCCACCTGAAACATATAACATACATCCCCAACTCTCCATTCCCACTGCCCTGATCGCACTTAATACCTGTAGTCATCTGTCATCATTTTTTCCCGGACTATCACAATGACCTTCTTGTCTAATTCAAATGTTATTCCCTCCAAACTATGTTTCTCTCCCACAGGTAGATCTGATGATGTCATCCCCAGCTACATGTCTTTGAATGGTCTTCCCTCCATTCTCTTAACCAGTGGTTCTCAACCTTCCTAATGCCGCAACCCTTTAATCCAGTTCCTCATGTTGTGGTGACCCCCTAACCATAAAATTATTTTCGTTGCTACTTCATAACTGTAATTTTGCTACTGTTATGAATGGTAATGTAAATATCTGATATGCAGGATGTATTTTCATTGTTACAAATTGAACATAATTAAAGCATAGTGATTAATCACAAAAACAATATGTAATTATATAAGTGTTTTCTAATGGTTTTAGGCGACCCCTGTGAAAAGGTCATTCAACCCCCAAAGGTTAAGAACCGCTGCTCTTAACCCCATTACTACTATGTCTTACTCCTCTTGCTGCCTGATCAGTTCTGGGCCATGGCCACCTGGTGTATTCTAGGGAAGGAAGGTGCCAAAGTAAAAATTACAGAAGAGATTTCCTCCAGTGAGGGAATTTCTATTTGGGAAGCACTGGAGAATTCAAATAGCATCAAGGTGATTTGGTGATCTCTTACTGAATACCTGGGGTGTGTGTCAGGCACCAACCAGTTGCTTAGCTGCAGTGATTAAAATAGATGGTTTGGGCACTTGAGTTGGGAGAACGGCAGCATAATGAGTTTGTGCCATCATATGCGTGTATACAGAACTGCCAGAGCATGGAGATGGAGTCATGACTTGAAGGTTGAATAGGAACTTGCCAGGCAACCCTGGGCTGCATGGGGAGATAAGGCAGCCAGAAGTTACAGCAAGAGGAGGCATGATGCTTGGGAAATAGCCAGCAGTTCATGGCTGCGGGAGCATGGGGTGCTCAAGGGAACATGAGAACGAAGCGTTCATTCATTTACATGTTCGTCAACAAATACTTAGTTAATATCCTTTCCAGAGTCCCCTAGTAGTTCTATCAGCCCCAGAGAGCTGTCCTGCCTCGTGGCTTAAGTCAAGACCGTGAGTGTCGCCTGTGAGCAGATAGAGTCTAAGTGAAATCACCGTTGGTCTATTGCTACCCTCTTCTCCACCTCCACTCTCTGTCCCCATAACATTTAAATCCTTAAATAATTTACCTAGTATCTACCCATATATTAGAGATGTCATCCTTTAAGAAACAGATAAAATGAACACATTTAAAGAGAAAGAGCTTCAACAGCTGTATAGAAAACTCTTTGCCACTGTAAATATTTCGGACAAAGCACATGGTTTAAATCAAGTCCCTGCCACATTCACTATGCCGTTTTCATGTTTTAAACTATCAGTGTTCAATCATTGCTCCTGTATTGACAGCCTTTTGTGTGAGTTTCTCCCTATTAGGTAAGCCTGTCATTTGAAAGAATTCTTAGGGAAATGACTATAATTACAACCCAAGGCTGAGCTGGAAAGTGCAGTGATGTGACAGCTTTGCGATAGGAAGGGTGGAGAGAGGATGAAGGCTTATAATTTTCTGTGAGTGTCTTGAAGTCTGACAGTAGCCCTGCCCTCGTGATGTAAATGTGCAGTAACTCGGAGATTCGGGAGAGAATAAGCGACAGACATGCCCATCAAGGCACTGTTGCTTTGACTACCAGTCAACGAGGAAGAAGGCCACGCATGGTGCTGAATTCTCCACAGCATTTTTAAAAGGAAGGGTCTGGAACAGTACTTCCCAGCATTTTGGAACAAGTGGGCCTCTTTTGAATGTCAAAACTCTTCATTCCTCACATGAAATGACTTGTTCTTTTTGAAGACATTATTTGAGGAAATACATATACACATTTGTTACATTGAAATTCACTTTTTATTCCATTATCCACAATAACTTTTATGGATACCTGAAAAATATGATGTATTCAGCCAACCAACAAAGCTTGGCCCTTATGTATTTAATGATGTTTGCAACAGCCCATTAATAGTGATTTCCTCCTGCCCCTCACTGCCCCTACTTCAAGGTCACAAACCTGTAATAGTGTGTTCTTTGTATTCATTCATGTGTTTATTTAATTATTTCTTTTCATTAAAAACAAAAATGTATTAGGAGCCTCCTATATTCTGAGCATCATCCTACAGGTCATAGATATAAAGTCGACAAACAGCTAGTGTCTGCCCTCTAGGACTCTCAGTCCAAGTAGGGAGATAGATATCAAAGGAGGATGTGGTCAGCTCTGCTGGGGGGAGAGGTGTATCAGTCAGCTATGCCACAATGATGCTATGCAATAAATTGCTCAGAGACATGCTGGCTTAAAACAGAAATCTGCAGGCTCACGATCTACAAGATGATAGCCAATTCCCTGGCTTTGAGGCTTTGAGCTCCTGGCTCCAGGCTCCATGCTGCAGATTGGGTTCAGGTTTGCTTCTCAGGGCTCTCATCCTCCTTAGATCAGATTATGTTCCCATAGATCAAGGTTGGGGAACGTCTGGCCCAAGGGCCAAAATCATTTGGTCTGGCCCTGCCAAGACATTAGGGCGAGTAAATTAAATGCTAGGCCAAACATAGCAGGCTGATTGTGTATGGCCCAAGAATGATGTTATAAATATCCAAATGGCCCTTGGCATAAAAAAGGTTCCCCATCCCTGTCACAGATACAGGTCAGTCAAGAGCCAGAGTGCCCAGTTGTGCAAAAGTTGTTCAAGTCTTTGTTCTTGCTATAGTCACTAAATGCCATTGACTAAAGCAAGTAGCACGCCAAGCCCAGTGTCAATGGACAAGGGGGTATACTCTGCCTCTCCATGAGATAGCTGTGGATGCTACTACAGAAAAGTGAAGAACTGGGACCCAAATTTTAATTTGCCACAGGAGAGAACCTTCAATCTATATTCTAAGAGGTGATTACAAGCTTATCAGGTGCATCTAAATATCTGAAATCCGAATCAGGAGGAATTAAGGGCTGTTGGTGCACAGTATTTGGCCTAAAAGAAATGAGGGGCCCTAACCGGTTTGGCTCAGTAGATAGAGTGTCGGCCTGTGGATTGAAAGGTCCCAGGTTTGATTCCGGTCAAGGGCATGTACCTTGGTTGTGGGCACATCCCCAGTGGGGGATGTGACTACAGACTCTTTTTTTAAGAAATATATTTTATTGATTTTTTACAGAGAGGAAGGGAGAGAGATAGAGAGAAACATCGATGAGAGAGAACCATCGATCAGCTGCCTCCTGCACATCTCCCACTGGGGATGTGCCCCCAACCCAGGTACAAGCCCCTGACCGGAATCGAACCTGGGACCTTTCAGTCCGCAAGCCGACACTCTATCCACTGAGCCAAACCGGTTTCGGCATGACTACAGACTCTTGACCAGAAGTTCACAAACCTGTCCTAGAAAGCAGCAAAAGAAGGCTGAGAAGACAACTGGGTATGCAGTGCTCAGGTTATTTACAGGCTGGAATCCAGTACCTTCTGGAGAGCTTTTACATAGTGATTCCATCCTTGAAGGTGTTCTGCAACCTGACCACCACTAGAGGGCGGAGCAGACCACTTCAGTTTTCAAACACTTTCTCCAGGGGTGAGGTTGAAAGAAAGTTGTAAGGACTACATGCTGGGCAGACCTGTACACTTAGATGTCTCTCCACCCCGTGACTTCATCCCACGGTGTGCTGGAGTGCTACGTGCTAACACAGGGGTTCTCCATCCTGCTGCACCCTCACTTGGGAGCTTCTGAAAAACACAAATATCCAGCCCACCACCCCTCCTTCATTCTGATTTCACGTTTGAAAATTCTCTAGATTATTCTAACGTAAAGGCGGGATGGAGGTCTCTTGAGCTATACACTGGTCATATTTTATAGGGGAAACAAAAAATCCCAATTAAGACATGGGCATCACCACTTTCTTCTCATAAGCCCCAGGAATGCATTGAAATTTCTATGTAGATTTTCCTTCCACCTTCAATACCTGGAGTGTTTTGTAGGTAAAATCTGTTATCATAAATAATATGACATTAAAATAAAAATGAGTAGGGTTGGGAATGCTGCACAACATTTATTTTCACTGATCTCATGAGGCACCTTTTCATTTCTAGAGCTCCCCCTCAGCTGGGCATGGCCAGGTCCTCCCTTCAGGATGCTCTGTGTACTGCTCTGCCCTCCCCTGGGGGTCCCTCACCTCTGAACAGCATCGGGAGATGCTCAGCCTCCCAAGCTCCCTCTTGCCTCCTCCTGGACTGTGGGTGGCAGTGCCGCTGTGCTTTCCTACAGAGAACATGTGGGGACAGCCATGTGGAATTCTTCATCTTAGAGCATCTGCAAGACTTTCTTTTGCTACCAGTTACCTCCTCTCATTATTACGCTTACACATGACCTGCTTTTGTCATGTTTATTAGTCTTTAAAATAACTTTTCCCAGTGATGATTAACTTGGTATGTCAACTTGCCTGGGCCATGGGACACCCAATAATCTAGAGAAACATTATTTCTGGGTGTCTGTGAGGATGTTTCCATGAGAGATAAGCATTCAACTTGGTGGACTGAGTAAAAGAGATTGCCCAGGTAGGTGGGCACGATCTAAAGGTTGAATATCTCTCTCTCTCTCTCTCTCTCTCTCTCTCTCCCTCTCTCTCTCTCCCTCTCTGACTGATACATTTCCCATCAGGACAGAGTGTGAGATGAGGATAGAGATACAGGCGGTGGTGAAGAAGGGGATTGGCCCTGCCACATCTCTCCGATATCCAGCAATCTCTCCTCCAGTGTACGTAGAGTTCGGGAAGTATGTCTCAGCGCTGCGGCTGATGCAATGGTGTGAGCACACTCCACCATGACATGCTTCCTCGGCACACCAGGAAGTAGCAACGCCCGCCTGAACGAACTCCTAGAGCCACGTGCACAGTACCCCAGCCTTTCAGCCATTGGTCGCCTGTAGCAACGTGTCTCCCTCTGATTGGTCCCATCATGCTATATATACCCCTGTAGTTCCACAATAAAACGGATCTGCGTCACTGAACCTGGTCTCCGGAGTCGTGCATGCAGACGCCCTAGCGCGTTGGGGCTCCGTCATACTCATCCCCGAGGGACCCCCTGCTTCATCTGGCGCCCAACGTGGGGCCCCCGGAATGGCTGGACAGGTGAGCAACCCTCTACAGTAAAATGGGAAACCTACCCCCTTCGGCGAGAGCGCCACAAGCATGCGCACTCCACACCTTACTGCAGAGCAGGCGAGTTAAGGTCTCTGAAAAGGAACTCCAAACTCATTGGGAATATGTATTACAGTCCAATCCATGGTTAATAGAGACCCCCATTTGGGACCCCTCCACTTGGGAGAATGTCTTGAAAAGGATTCGATCCGCTGAAGGCCCACGAAGGAAAAAATCGTTACCCCCTTCTTCTGACACCGGCCATCTTAGCTATCCTGGCTTGCCTGTTCCGGCCCTCCGCCCGAACCCCCACTCGCAGTACCCACAGCCTTTTCAGCCACAGTGAAGGATGAGCCTCCCCTAAGCTCCCTGCACCTTACAATCCCCCGGTCACTACACACTCCCTCGGCACTGAGGGTCCCCCAGAGGCCGACCCTTGGGAAGTATCTACCACAACAGAGCTCAGAAGGAAGCGGAACAAAATGAAACTAAAACGGGGGAAGCCACTACCTCGGCCGAAACAGCACAGGGCAGGAAGCCAAGCGCAGGTCCCCCGCAGCAGACTGCTCTGGCCCCCCTTGTTGGCGACACGAACGATAATCCCTGGACAGGGCTATACCAATCCCAATGCTGGCAGAGGGACATGGCACAGTTCTCTTTGGGCTTAGAAACTCAGGCTTTCCCCGTCAACACTAATTCTACTGCCCCACAACCTCAGGCGTGGATACCGCCTAACCAAAAGGAGCTACTAGCCATTAGAAAGGCAGTACAGGAGGATGGGTTATCAGCCCCGTACACCCAACAGCTACTTGAAAATTTTAGTATAAATCTTAACTGCCCTCATAATTGGAAATGCCTCTCTCACACCATACTAGCCCCAGGGGACATGATTCAGTGGAAGGCTTTGTTTTATGAACAGTGCAAGCGACAGGCAGAACGCAATAGAGTCACAGTAGCAGGAAAAGCCCATAATCCTCACGATGAGGCAGATGCACTACAGGGAGAAGGAATTTTCTCTTCCCCTGCTGTCCAGGCCCAGGGGCACGCTAGATATTTTGATCAAGTCCGCCTCTGTGCTATACACGCTTTCGCCCAAATAAATCCGAGGGGTAAGCCTACGCGACTGTCCAAGCTCGTACAGGGTTCCAATGAAGGATTTTCAGAATTTTTACATAGAGTCAGGGAAACTGTGGACCGTAAGGTTACTCACGCCCAGGCAGCGGAAGCCCTTACCAGGGAGCTCGTCTGGGAGGGGGCTAATAGTGCCGCCAGGCAATCGCTCCAGTTAAAGCAGGCAGTATAGGAGAGACCAAGATGGCGGCATAGGTAAACACCGAAGATTGCTGCTGCAAACAACCACTTCAAAAATACAACTAAAAGACGGAACAGACATCACCCAGAACCACAGGAAGGCTGGCTGAGGAGAGACTCTTCAACTAGAAGGAAAGACAACAGCATACCGAGGCTCAGAGGAGGCGCAGTGTGGAAAATACAAAGGTGCGGAGGTGCGCGCGCAAAGTGGGCTGGTGGCTGAGGGCGCGGTTGTCGTTTTCAATCAGGAGGGAGTCTCAGACTCTAAGCTCCAGATCCGGGCGAGTCTCTAGGGACTCAGACTCAAACGGGAGAAGCGGGATTGTCTGGCATCAGTTGGAACGTGAGGGCAGCTTTCTCTCCGAGGTTTGCAGAGGTTGCTGGGGTTCTGAGAAGCAGAGCCTCTGGGAACGGGACTGAGAGCAGCCATAACTGCTCCCTCCGCCTGCCCTGTTGAGCCCACCCCGCCCAAGCCCTGCGCAGAGCCATTTGCCGGATCGCCTCAGGCAAAGGCTAGATTAGCACCTCTCCAGAGGACAGAAGTTTTCCCTCGGCAGACACAGCTGATTCTCATAGCCAGTCGGCCTGGTGGTCAAATCCCTCTAGTATTAACTACAACAATCAAGGCTTAACTAGAACAAGACTGCGCACAAAGACCACAAGGGGGTGCACCAAGAAAGCATAAAAAATGCAGAGACAAAAAAACATGACAGAAATGGAGGATATAGAGCTAAAAAACGCAATTTTGAGGGCTTGCAATAATGTGCTAGAAGCTGCCAATAAACTTGATGAGAGCCTCACGAAATCTAATGAGACCCTCGATGCTATGATAAAGAACCAACTAGAAATTAAGCATACACGGACTGAAATAAAGAATACTATACAGACACCCAATAGCAGACCAGAGGAGCGCAAGAATCAAGTCAAAGATTTGAAATGCGAAGAAGCAAAAAACACCCAACCGGAAAAGCAAAAGGAAAAAAGAATCCGAAAATACGAAGATAGTGTAAGGAGCCTCTGGGACAGCTTCAAGCGTACAAACATCAGAATTATAGGGGTGCCAGAAGATGAGAGACAACAAGATATTGAAAACCTATTTGAAGAAATAATGGCAGAAAACTTCCCCCATCTGGAGAAAGAAATGGACTTACAGGTCCAAGAAGCGCAGAGAACCCCAAACAAAAGGAATCCAAAGAGGACCACACCAATACACATCATAATTAAAATGCCAAGAGCAAAAGACAGAGAATCTTAAAAGCAGCAAGAGAAAGAAAGTCAGTTACCTACAAGGGAGTACCCATACGACTGTCAGCTGATTTCTCAACAGAAACTTTGCAGGCCAGAAGGGAATGGCAAGAAATATTCAAAGTGATGAATACCAAGAACCTACAACCAAGATTACTTTATCCAGCAAAGCTATCATTCAGAATTGAAGGTCAGATAAAGAGCTTCACAGATAAGAAAAAGCTAAAGGAGTTCATCACCACTAAACCAGTATTATACGAAATGCTGAACGGTATCCTTTAAGAAGAGGAAGAAGAAAAAGGTAAAGATACAAATTGTGAACAACAAACATGCATCTATCAACAAGTGAATCTAAGAATCAAGTGAATAAATAATCTGATGTACAGAATGAACTGGTGATTATAGTGAATCAGGGACATAGAAAGGGAATGGACTGACTATTCTTGGGAGGGAAAGGGGAATGGGAGATGCGGGAAGAGACTGGACAAAAATCGTGCACCTATGGATGAGGACAGTGGGTGGGGATTGAGGGCGGAGGGTGGGGCGGGAACTGGGAGGA
>NW_005872904.1:0-18293 GCF_000147115.1 Myotis lucifugus | reverse complement strand
TATCAATCTGGAGGACAATCTGGGAGGACAGAAAGGAGCATGCTATGAGTGTAAAGGTATTGGCCATTTTGCAAAGGATTGCCCTAACAGGAAGAGAAAACAGGGAGGGGAAGGGAAAAAACCCCCCTCCGTTTGCCCCCGCTGTAGAAAGGGACTACACTGGCGCAGGGACTGCAGATCCAATAAGGATAAAGATGGCAATCCACTGCCCCCTTTAAACGAGAAGAGGGCAGCTCTCAGCCCCGCCAGTAAGAGAGTAGCCGACCCAAGGGGTATATTGGACGCTACCTCTTACACAGAGCAAGGCGTTCCTTACCTTAATGGTCGAGGGAGAGAGAATAGAAGGGCTAGCAGATACTGGGGGCTGATGTGTCGATTATTCAAGAGGAGAAGCGGAGTTCCAAATGGCCGACCACTTCCAGTCCACTAGTTCAGGGAGTCAGTGGCTACAAGAGGGCTGCCCAAGCTGCCAGGGGACTCTCCTGGGTGGACTCAGACGGGAATACCGGGACTCTCTGCCCACTCTTCATGACTGACATCCCCCACACTTTGTGGGGCCGAGACATCCTTGAGGCGGTCAATGCAATCATATACACCGCACCGCCCCCCCAATCCTAGGGGCCACTGTTCACCCACTGGTGCCACAGCCAATAAAGTTATCATGGGACACCACTAACCCCATATGGGTAGAACAGTGGCCTTTACCACAAGAGAAATTACTTGCCCTTAAGCAATTAGTACAGGAACAACTAGATGCTGGACATGTTGAGCCCTCTCTCAGCCCTCACAATACACCAGTCTTTGTCATACAAAAGAAGGATAAAGTAAAATGGAGATTTCTACAGGACCTCAGAGCTGTAAATAGACACATGAAAAAACTAGGCCCTCTACAACCGGGACTGCCTCACCCCTCGGCTATCGAAAGGGGAGCACATATAAAAACCATAGATATTAAAGACTGCTTTTTCTCTATCCCGTTGCACCTGGAGGACAGGCCCTACTTTCCTTTTCAGTGCCCTCTACCAACCATCAACTACCGGCAGATAGATACCAATGGAAGGTACTCCCCCCGGGCATGAAGAACAGCCCTACCATGTGCCAGGCTTACGTTGGAGTGACAACCAAACCTCTAGCCAAACAATGCTTTATCACTCATTACATGGATGATATCCTTATTGCCCATAGGGACCCTATATGGCTAGAGGCATGCTACCAAACACTTATTAGCAACCTACGAGCTCTTAACCTCCATATAGCTCCCGAAAAGGTCCAGACCATTCCTCCACACTCCTTTTTAGGATATAAAATACATGAACAAATAGTACCCATAGCTCCTCAGCTTGCAATTCCTGATACCATCTCCCTACATGCGCTACAGGAACTATGTGGCCAGATTAATTGGGTTAGGAACAGCTTATCAATCTCCACCGGGGCCCTAGGCCCCCTCTTCCAATTGCTTGAAGGAGACACAGACCCTCTTAGTACCCGCTCTCTAACCCTCAAGGCCAAAGAGGTCTTAAAAGCTGTCAACCAGGCTCTAAGGGAGCTAGAGCTACACAGAATAGACTTGACCTAGCCGATCCAAGCGATAGTACTGGCCACCATTGGGACTCCTACAGGAGTACTATTTCAGAAGGGTCCTCTTTATTGGGTACACTTGGCCTACAGCCAGCTTGCTAAAGTAACGCCCCCAACAGCGGCCTACGCCCTCATAGGACAGAAGCTCAGGCAGGCTTCGCTTACCCTATATGGAAAAGAACCTGACACTCTCATACTTCCTTATACGCAGGAACAAATCTCTCATCTATTAACCACAGATCTAGAAACACAGTTACTTCTCCTAAACTACACAGGGCAGGTAGATAATCACCTACCCAATCATAGGCTCCTCCAAACCCTCCAAAAGGTACTGTTAGAGACACTAGGTCTGGTACGCCCCTCTAGTAAACCTATCCCTGGGGCACCCTGCGCCTTCACTGACGTGGGGAAGCATTACTGTGCAGCAATAATAAAGTCCCCTAAAACTTCCACCAACCCCACTTATCTTAGATATACTTATCAAGGCTCAGCACAAGTAGGAGAACTCAGAGCTATAATATATGCCCTTCTCTACTGTCAAAATAGTCCAGTCAATTTATTTTCAGATAGTGCTTACGCGGTGCATACAACAAAAAATATAGGGTACTCCACCTTAAGAGTTAAAGATACCCCGCTAGATCAGAGCCTCCAACTCCTAAAGGACATCCTAGAGAACCATAAACAGCCCTGGTATATCCAACACTTACGGTCTCATACTGGCCTTCCAGGCCCACTTTCCCTAGGCAACGCAGAAGCGGACAAGCTAGTTCTTACCCTACAACCCATAGAAGAGGCCAAACTTCTACACACCAAATCTCATATGTCAGCCTCCTCTCTCCATAAGCTCTTCCCCCATCTGCCCCTAGCTCAGTGCAAGCACCTCATATGTGCTTGCCGATCCTGTGGCCCTCTACTACCCCTCGGGCCTTTACAACCCAGAGGGGCCAATCCCCGAGAACTACAGTCCAATGCCATATGGCAAGTGGATGTCACGCATGTCCCAGCATTTGGCAAATTGAAATATGTCCACACAGTCATAGATACTTGCTCAGGAGCCACATTAGCCCAGGCCCAAATGGGGGAAAAAGCCAAACATAGCATTGCCACCTTCAAGGCTGCCTTTCTCATCCTTGGATTCCCGTGAGGTAAAAACTGACAATGAACCATGCTACACCAGCACTCTATTTCAAGACTTCTTAAAATCACACGACATCAAGCATACCATGGGCATCCCCTATAACCCCCAGGGACAGGCAATTATTGAAAGACTACACAGGGAACTCAAGGCCCAACTGATTAAAGAAAAAGGGGGAGTGATAGGGAGAAATCCTCATACACTGCTAACCCAAGCCTTAACTACCCTCAATTATTTTCATTTTGATGAGCATGGATTAACCCCTATGTATAAACATTGGGGAGGACTCCGGGACATACCAACACCTTTTCCTTTGGTCCGGTGGAGAGACTCACTCACCGGAGCCTGGAAAGGCCCCGACCCGCTCTTAACCCAGGGGAGAGGGTATGCTTGTATTTTTCCAGAAGGCGACAAAAGTCCTGCGTGGATCCCTGCTCGTGACGTCAAACCCTACACCACCAGCGATGAGCCGTAGATCGCCACCATCGCCCCCCGTGGAGGAAATGGAGGACCTGACCATAGAAGAGAACCAGCCCAGACGGCAAAGACGGCAGAGACGACCTAGACATCTACGAGCCCACCCCATCACCTGGGGTGGCATCAAGGCTCTACAAGACCAAGCTGCCCGAATGGCACCAGAGGGGAACCTGTCGGCAGGAACATTATTCTTATTAATGTGTGCTATCATCACAGCTAATAGCACGGGGGCGCACAGATAAGAACTGTGGACTGTGATACCTCACCCTGGCTTTCTCATGCCAGTTGGTGTAGACAGTACCCAGTTCCCAGTGGCACGTGCCTCTGCCACTCCTTTTACCCATCTATAAGGCCACCCTTCTATCTCCTTCTGAGTAGTGACAACTCCTTTGTTTTGGCGCTAATTAGAAAGGAAGGGGGAGATGTACGTAGAGCTCGGGAAGTATGTCTCAGCACTGCGGCTGATGCAATGGTGTGAGCACACTCCACCATGACATGTTTCCTCGGCACACCAGGAAGTAGCAACGCCCGCCTGAACGAACTCCTAGAGCCACGTGCACAGTACCCCAGCCTTTCAGCCATTGGTCCCCTGTAGCAACGTGTCTCCTTCTGATTGGTCCCCTCATGCTATATATACCCCTGTAGTTCCACAATAAAACGGATCTGCGTCACTGAACCTGGTCTCCGGAGTCGTGCATGCAGACGCCCTAGCGCGTTGGGGCTCCGTCATACTCACCTCCGAGGGACCCCCTGCTTCATTCCAGTGTGCTGAATGGGAGGCTCATGGCAACTGGCGGGGTCCCATAACTGTTACTCCAAAGTGGCATGTTCTGTGCAGCAGGATGTCCTACATTTCGTGGGCACTTTGACTGAAACTAGGGCCCAAGACGGCTGCTGTCCATTAAAGGTGTCCTCTTCTGGCTAGAGAGCTGCATCAAGCAGGAACTCCAGCAGAGCTCTACTGAGAAATAGCCAGGGCTGAGCCTTTCCTCCCTGGAAGCCTCATGCAGCTGAAAGGCAGAGCAGCCGCTGCTCTGGCACGTCTCTGCCACTAGAGGGCGGGGCAGAGCCGCAGCTCAAGCACTGGATGCTGGGAGCTCCATGTGGGGCAGCTGTGGCTGTCAGGGACTGGAGCTCATCAAACAGGCACAGAATAAAGTATCCAGCAAGGAAGGTGTTAGGCATTGGCCAGTGATGTGGGCTGGGAAAGAATTCACAACTGAGAGAAGAGAGAGAGACCTGGAGGAAATTCAGTCTACTTTCCAGGGGAGGAAAGGGCCAGTGTATTGCTAGTCAACACAGGCAGGAAATAAAGGATCTCCTGCTCTTATAAAGCAGAGGCTTTTTGCTAAGGGACAGTGAGGGGAGGGGAATTCTATTGAGGGTGAGCAGATATCCAGGGTTGTCTTGAAAAGTTACATTTTCTTTGCTTTCCAGGAGACAGTCTGGCAGATGTGCTAAAGAGGTGTCTCATCAGTATTTTCCCCCAAGCCTCTACAGCTCTTAGAGCAAAGGTTATGAAGAGCTCAAAAGAGGCTTGATTGAAGGGAACAGGGGAGAGGAATTTTCTGCTAATGAGAGACTCCTTGGTGCTTGCTAACTTTCCCTGAATTTTGACAACAGTAGGTGGGAGGAGGGGGGTGCAAGAATGTAGCCTGGAGAGTAGCTTATCTTGGTCCTGCTGAGCTGTTTGAATCAGAAGAGCTAAAAATTTGGGCTTTCATTACCAGGTGCTTCTCATAAATTGTGGAAGGCCACCGCACAGAGAAAAACAGGCCCGTTTCCTGTCCTTACAACAGGTACCTTTGCAATTTCACCAGGAGAAGAGTTGGAACTAAAGGGAAAAGGGGACATTTGCTTTCAACAACTATGAGTAATGAGTCTTCCTGACATGAACATGACAGTGGGCTCCGGTAGAGATGAGGAGGGAAGGGAATTTGAGGTCATCTGTGAAAGTGGTTTCCCTCACCAGGCACAGGGCACACGTCCACTGCAGGGATATAAGTCAGCTGCTCCGGGGCCACGCTGGCCTTCCTGGGTCCCAGGAAGCACTCCCAGTCACTCCTCACACTTGCCCCGATGTCATGCAGCAAGCCCTAAGGGAACCATAGACATAGGGCTGTTTCACACTGGGACCACCCCATCTTTTACCGAACATTTCTCCCCTGAGCACAGCGCTTTGTAAGAGAATTAAAGCAAGGGGATGTGTGCTCTTGCTCTCTGAGAGTTTCCACAGAGTCCTGGACAAGCTGGAATTGTTTCGGGCAGGGTCCCCACGGGAAGCAGGTGGCATGCCCACATTAGGGTAATTCACAGAGGGGTTATGCACTAATGTGTGGGAAGGTGCAGGGACCCAGCAGAGAGCATGCAGGAAGGAACCCAGAGTTTTAGCAGGGAAGCAGTTACTGCCCCTGAATCTGGCACAAAGGGAGGAAGTAGTAATGTGGAAGCTGAAGGGGAGAGTCATGGAGAGAAGGCCTCCTTGTGAGGAACTGGCACCTCAGGTTGCAGCCAGCGCCAGGTGACCCCACAGGGAGCCCAGGGGAACACTGTCCTGAGAAACGTGTCGCCTGTCAGTTTCCAACATCACAGAGGGCACTTACACAAACCAGATGGTAAAGCAACTGCACACCTAGGCCATAGGGTGGAGCCTATGGCTCCTACGCTACATACTGTACAACATGTTACTGCACAAAACAACACAGGATTAAATCAAGCACAAGAGAAAATGATGTCATCAAGGGATACAATAGCCATGAGATGTACGAGGCTGCTGCCAGCAAAACACTTCTACAGCCAACAGTTTCTCATAAGTAGAAAGAGTAGACTCTAAAATAACAGTGACAGCGGGATGGTGGGGGTGAGGGGAATGGGAAATGATTAATGGGAGAACTTATATGCATATATGCATAGCCCATGAACTCAGACAATAGAGCAGTGACGGCCTGGGAGGGGCGGATTCTGGGAGGAGGAGGTCAATTGGGAAAAAAACAAAGAGAATATCTGTAATACTTTCAACAATAAAAAGCCTATCTAATAAAAGAGTAATATTCAAATTAACCATCACTCCACAACAAAGATGGTGGCACCCATAGCTGCTGGGCAGGACACTGGCGGCGTCACCCCGGCAACATGAGCCCAGCAGAAAAGCAGGGCCACAGGCAACACCCAGCAGAGCCTGCTTGCCCATCCTGGTGGTATGGAGCAGGCAGGCCCCGCAGAGAGCAGATAACCACGGGGAGTGGGCCCAAGCCATCCGTATCACACCCACTGAGGGCTCCCGAATTGGAAAGGGTACAGGTCGGCCTGAGGGAATCTCCCCACCCCTGCACAATTTCATGCACCAGTCCTCAAGTAATTTAAATAAAATAACAATGAAATATGTAGAACAGTAAATACATAAACCAGTAGTATAGACATCCATTATCAAGTACTATGTACTGTGTGTAACGGCATGTACCATACTTTTATGCCACTGGCAGCCCAGTAGGTGGTTTCCACCAGCATCCCCCACAAACACATGAGTAATGTGTTGCCCTATGACCTTATGGCAGCTACAGTGTCCCTAGGCAATAGGAATTCTTCAGCTCCATTGTAAGATATGGGACCTCCTTTGTATATGTGGTCCCTGATTGACAGATACCTCGCTATGTAGCCTGTGACTCTAACAATGCTGGCCTTACTCTATTCCCTCCCTCCAGGTCCTTTTGGGGTCCTCATTGGACAAGACTAATGGAAAGCCAGAGGGCCAGGGATTCGGATGGGAGAACCCTTTAGGTCAGACTTCTGGGGAAGACATCAAGCTGGACATAATCACGCTCACCTCAGATAAGCCATTTGCACGTCAAACCTATGGTGCATGCAGAGGCTCACCTGGGCTCACTGCAGCCAGTCTGGTCGGTCGCCAGAGAGTAATGAGGGCCGCTGGCTGGTCTGTGGGAACTGTTTCTTCCCAGGAATCAGAATGTTGAGCAGTTGTTCTCAGTCTATGTAGTTCTTGGCAGGTAATCTACCTTTTCTCTTGCTGTTTCTCAGAGCGTCTCTTTATGTTTGATAAGGTGAAATTTTATTATGATGTGTCCAGATCAGAATTTCTTTTTATTTATTTTATTTGAGGCTCATGGGGCTTCTGGAATCTCTGGAATATCACATCATATCAGGTCACTTTTGAAAAATTCTTAGCGAATATCTTCTACCTCATTCCCTTTTCCTCCTTCTGAAACTTCCATGTTGGATCTTGCCATTTTGTTTTGTTAACCTGTCTGTGATATTTTCTATTTATTTTGTCTCTCCGGAGTGCAGTCTGTGTAGTTCTTCAGCTCCTTCCAGTACACCAGAGCTCTGCCTGAACCCAACCTGCTGCTCAGGATGTTCACTGAATATGGTTTTCATTGTTTCCCGTGTGTTCAGTGAGTGGGTGCACAATGTGCTTCTGTTTAAATCTACCTTGTCAGTGGATGGTCTCTTCTTCAGTCATAATTCTGATTTCCTCATTTCTTTCTTCAAAAGTGTAAGACATGTATGTTCTAGAAACACTGACTTCAATACCTGAAGCCTCTGTAGACCTGACTCCTCAGCAGGTTATCTCACCTAACGCTTACTTGTTGGGCCTGGTTTTCTTTTTATTTTTAAAAAATAATTATTTGGATTTTGAGGTCAGAGTTCTTGGAACATCGTTTGTAGGAATGCTCTCATACCTGGTGTTGGTGGTTTCTCTAAAAGGGATTTGTATTTGCCTTGGCGGGTACATGGGGGATGGGCTACTACCAGCCTGTGGTGTAGCCTCACTTTCTTGGTTTGGGATTTTGGGGGTCCATGCAGATAGGGCGAGTTTGATCTCCAACCTGGCATGGGAACTGTCTGCTATTACACATTCTTTTTTTTTCTTTCTTTTTTTTTTTTAAAAAATATATTTTATTGATTTTTTACAGAGAGGAAGGGAGAGAGATAGAGAGTTAGAAACATTGATGAGAGAGAAACATCAAACAGCTGCCTCCTGCACATCTCCCACTGGGGATATGCCCGCAACCAAGGCACATGCCCTTGACCGGAATCGAACCTGGGACCTTTCAGTCCGCAGGCCGACGCTCCATCCACTGAGCCAAACCGGTTTTGGCTATTACACATTCTTAATAGAAATGTTTGTTAAAATCAAACTTCTAGGTCCCAGCGGCTGTCTTTAGAGCAGCCTGTGGCTTCGGTGCACAGTTTCCTCTGCATTTTGCACTCTGTACGTTTGCATGCATGGATTTTCCTTTTCCCCTTCTCAGTTGTTGTTGTTTTAATCCTCACCGGAGGATATGCTTTTACTGGTTTTAGAGACAGAGGAAGGGAGAGAGAGAGAAACATCGATGTGAGAGCCAAACACGGATCAGTTGCCGCCAGTATGAGCACCAACCAGGGACAGAACCTGCAACCCAGGAATGTTCCCTGACCGGAAATCAAACCTGCAACCTTTTGGGTCACAGGACAACACTCTAAGGAACTGAGCCACCTGGCTGGGCATTCTCTTATCAGTTTTAACTCTTCATTTTGAAAAATCTTCTAATAATTTTTCATCTAGCTTTCATAGTTAGGTTAAGCATAGATTTTTACACTTGTTTTCTGTAATATGCCCAGAGACTTTCAGTCTGAAAAAAGAAATCTGATAGCAGTTTTTGTTTTAAACTTTGTGCCGGGTACTGTCTAACTACAGAATGAATTATTTTATTTAATCCTCAAAACAATCATATCAGGAAGCAATGATCAATCTCACACTTTATAGAGGGGCAATGAGGCTCTGAGAGAATAAATAAGCTGCCCAGAATGGCATGGTTATTAATTGATGAAGCCACAGTGAACACAGCTGTCTTAAAGCGTTGGAGACTCTAGTAAATGGTAGCAGATCTCTTCATCCCTAAGCACTTAACCAAGTTGTTTGTTTTTTCTTAACCAAAGTCAAACCTAAAGTGGCAAATCTCCATCTGAGTTCAAACAGGAAAACAGCCATTACAGGTCTTACAGGGGTGTGGGAGGTACTATTAACCTCAGAGCTCACAGAATGGGAGCGGAGTTGCGGGAGGGGAGGTCTGCATGTAGAGCTGGAGGACCAGAGAAACTGTCACCCATGGGCGAACACCCAGTGTTCATCTGTGTTGCTGTGTAACAGAACATTGAATAAGTGACTCACACTTTATGTTATTCCTTCCACTTGTCATGGCCTTTGGTTTGTTTTCAGGGTGTGGAAATTATAAACAATGTTGCTTTCAGTTTTCTTTTATGCTCCTGTATCTCTCAAAGGTATTCATCTAGGAGTGCTCTGTGCCCTGGGAGGTAGCTCTCTCTGTGTTACTTTATGGTATGAACTATGTACCCCAGTGCTCCCCCAGGTTCTGGAAAACTGGGAGCATTAGAGCATTTATATCTTACCCCATTGTATGCCATAAGCGTCTGCTGATTGGCCCACATTCAGGGTGACATGGAGGCTGCCAGCTCTGAGTGGGACTGGGACCTGGCAGGACACGGCAGCAGATCCACATCCCGGTGCAGTCAGCCTCCATCCAGCAGCCCCCTCAGCGCTGGGGTCAGTGGTGGGAAAGACGCTGTGGAGCTGAGCCAGGCACCAGTGGAGCAGCACAGAGCTGGCCCCGGGGGTTCTGGGTGAGGCCCCACCATCCAGAGCAGACACACACTTCCTGGGTGGGAAGGAGAGTTGAGGAGCTTTATAACTCTGGCTGCAGGGCTGTTTAGACACTTTGCATATGAAGCCTCTGAAATCACTCATTTTACAGATTAGCTTCCTGATGCTCAGGCTTCCCAAGACTGTGGTCCCCCTGCCCTTCACTGGTCTTTTCAGGCCCAACTCCTCCAGGATTACAGAGGAGACCCTGTCCTCCGCCTCCTCTCACAGGGAGCTCGCTCTCTGGCATCAAGGTCCCAGGGTGAGTTTTCCTCTAGAAGAGTCCAGGGCAGAGGTGAGGGTGGGAGGCAGAGAGCATTCCAGGAGGAGAAGGGGAGGAAAGGGCTGGTCCCAGCCTGGGGAGTCTCCCTGGTTCTCACACAGCCCCTGAGCAGGACTGAGGGAGAGGGTGTGACAGAGCTCTCCGTGCAGGGGAGGGGTCAGGGCAAAGTCCCAGGCAACGCAGACGCCAATCAGGATCACCTTTGTCCCCAGTTAGAAGTCTCTGCGGACTCACCAGGACTCAGACTCCCCAGACCTGGAGGATGCTGCTCACGGGGTCCCCAGCCCTCCTCCTGCCGCTCTGGGGGCCCCTGGCCCTGGCCCAGACCTGGGCGGGTGAGTGCGGGGTCGGGAGGGAATGACCTCTGGGGAGGAGAAGCGAGGGCACCCGGCGGGGGCGTAGGACCCCGGAGAAGGGCGTCTCCACCCCCACCCGCGCCCATACCCCAGACCCCACCCCGTCCTGACCCCTCTCTTCTCAGTCCTGTCCCCCTTTTCCGGCCCCCCAGGCCCCCACTCCCTGAGGTATTTCTACACCGCGGTGTCCCGGCCGTACCAGCTAAGGCCCCGCTTCATCATCTTGGGCTACGTGGACGACACGCAATTCGAGCGGTTCGACAGCGACTCCGAGAGTCAGAGGGTGGAGCCGCGGGCGCCTTGGATGGAACTGGAGGAGCCGGGCTACTGGGACAGGAGCAGGAGGAACGCCAGGGACTCCGCACAGACTTTCCGAAGGAACCTGCACACCCTGAGCGGCTACTACAACCACAGCGAGGAAGGTGAGCCAGGGGCCCCGGGGCCGGTCACCATCCCCATCCCCACTGAAGCCCCGAGTGTCCGGGTGGGAGCTTCACCCCGAGACTGCGGGCCCCGCGTGGCCCCAGCTCTGCCCCCACCCGGGAGGAGCCCGGGGGGGATTTGACCAGGTTTTACTATCATTTTCTGTTTAATCCCCGTGGGCGAGGCGGGGGGCGGGGCTCAGGGGACGGGACTGACCTCGGGGCGGGTCAGGGTCTCACACGCTACAGTTGATGTTGGGCTGTGACATGGGACCGGACGGCCGCCTCCTCCGCGGGTATCACCAGTACGCTTACGATGGCACCGACTACATCGCCCTGAACGAGGACCTTCGCTCCTGGACCGCGGCCAGCACCCCGGCTCAGATTACCCAACGCAAGTGGGAGGAAACTGGTGAGGCTGAGGAAAGGAGACACTACCTTCAGGACGACTGCCTGGAGTTGCTCATCAGATTCCTGGAGATGGGGAAGGAGGTGCTGCAGCGCGCAGGTACCAGGGGCCTGGGGCCTCCCTCCTCTCCCCTGGGGTTGAGGGTCCTGCAAGGAGAAGGGAATGGGATGAGTCAGAACACCCCTCCTTTTGCCCGGAGTTTAAGTCCGCCTGGGTTTTCAGATCAAAACTCAGAAAGTGACGCCCACTCTTCTCTCAGGGACACCTAGGGGTGCAGTCTCTCAGGGACAATTAGAGGGGAGACCAAGCCTGAAGGAACTGAGCAGCGGTTCCCATTGACCCTTCAGGGGCTCTGGGACCCAAGGGGGACTTGCTCTCTCAGGCCCTGCTCCCTGCCCCTCCCCCAGTGTATCTGAGGTCTGACCCCGACTTTTCTGAGTCCTTTGGCCTCCACCCAGGACAGGACCAGAAATCCCTTCCTCCCCTTGAGACCTGCCTCCCACCCTGGCTGTGTCACTCTGACTAGAACTTTCTAAGGAGGATGACCTCTGTCCAGGCTGGTGGTGCTTGTGTGCTCCCTCGCCAACCCAAGGTGCCCTGTCCACACTCAGGTGGTCACATGAGGGCTGCTGGAGGGTCCCCTGACAGTGCCAAGTCCCTGAATTTCCTCACCCTTCTCCTCAGACCCTCCAAAGACACACGTGACCCACCACCCCATCTCTGACCGTGAGGTCACCCTGAGGTGCTGGGCCCTGGGCTTCTACCCTGCGGACATCAGCCTGAGCTGGCAGCGTGATGGGGAGGAGCAGACCCAGGACATGGAGCTGGTGGAGACCAGGCCTGCGGGGGATGGGACCTTCCAGAAGTGGGCGGCCCTGGTGGTGCCCCCTGGAGAGGAGCAGAGATACACGTGCCATGTGCAACACGAAGGGCTGCCCGAGCCCCTGACCCTGAGATGGGGTGAGGAGGGGCGTGGGCACAGAGCCTGTTCTCAGGAAAGAAGGGGCCTGTGGAGGACTTCAGTGGGGTTGGGGCTGAGGCCTGGGGGTCAGGGCCCTCACCTCCCCTTCCCTTCCCAGAGCCACCTCTTTGGGCCACCTTCCCCCCTGTGGGCCTGGTTGTGGGCCTGGTCATCCTTGGAGCTGTGGTCACTGGAGCTGTGGTCACTAGAGCTGTGATGTGGAGGAGGAAGTGCTCAGGTAGGGAAGGGGTGGAGCCTGAGTTTCTTGTCTCACTGAGGGTTCCCAGCCCAGGTAGAAGTGTGTTCTGCTTCATTAATGGCAAGTACCATCCCCACACGTGTGGTTGCCCAGTGTGGGGCCCTATTTGCTGACACTCACTCTTTAGTAAGACACGTGTGGAAATGAGGGACAGATTCATCACCTGATGATTCTAGTGATGGGGCCTGGTTCCCAGCACTCCCAGGTCAGGGAGGAAGGTCCCTGCTGAGGACAGACCTCCGGAGGGTGGTTGGTCCAGTCCCCACAAGTGTGGTTTCCTCAGGTTTCCTGATCCTGCCCTGGGTCTGTAGTCACAGTTCTGGAAACTTCTCTGGGCTCCCGGACTAGGAGTTCCTTTAGGAGCTCATGGCCCTGGGTCCTCCCTGTCTTCTCACGGGATGTTTTCTTCCCACAGGTGGAAAAGGAGGGAGCTATGCTCAGGCTGCCAGTGAGTATGGAGGGTGACCCCTGAGATCCTGTGATAGTACAGACTGGATCCCATGGGAACCTCACCCCCATAGTTCCTCCCTTAGTCTCCTCTCCTGGGGGCTCTGACTCCGTCCTGTTTTGTTCTACCCCAGGCAGCGATGGTGCCCAGGGCTCTGATGTATCTCTCTCGGCTTCTGAAGGTGAGACTCTGATGATAGCAGGGGTTGGGGCGAAAGGGACAGGACTGGGTGATGGGGATTCTTTGGGACATAGTGAGCCTGCGGAGGGCTGTTGAGAAGGTCACTGCTTACAGCCACTGAACTGAGTTTGTTCATGATCATTTTCTTCCACAGCCTGAGGCACTTGTCCGGGACTGAGTGATGGGAGATTTGTTCACGCTCCCACTTTGTGATTCAAGAACCTCTGATTTCTTTCTGCAAAGGGCATCTGAGTGTGTGTGTTCCTATCAGCATAATGTGAGGAGGTGGGAGGCTGGCCCACCCCTGCCCACCACACCCCCTCCTCAGCCTTTCCTGTCCAGTAGAGGCAGGGCTGGGCCCTCCCCATTCCTGTTTTTACTTCCTGGTGCACTCAGCTGCAGCTTCTTACTGCCTGATTGAAATAAGAGTCTGGATATGCATTCTTCTTCACTTCTTGCCATGAAGGGGTGACGGGTTCCTTAAAGGAGAACAGCCCGGCTGGTGTGCCTCAGTGGCTGAGTGTCCACCCAGGAACCAGGAGGTCATGGTTGGATTCCCTTTCAGGGCATATGCCCAGACTTCAGCTCAGTTCCCACCAGGGTCATGCATGTGAAGCCAATGGATGTTTCTCTTTCATCATTGATGTTTCAATCCGTCTCTCCCTCTTCTTTCCTCTCTCTTTGAAAATTAATAAAAACATATTTTTGAAAAAAATTAAAGGAGAAGATCCTAAAATTTCAGAGGAAATAAATGGAAGCCCCAAGAACTGGTCAGGACCTGTGTGTTTGCTGTGCTGAGGCTGTTGCAGGGGGGACAGGAGAGGCTGTGAGGACCGAGTGTGGTCAGGGCTGTGCCCAGTTGGCTCCCTGGTCTCTCTTCAGCTGGGTCACCTCTCTGCTCCTTTGTTCTTCTCACCTCAGGAGAACCTTGTCCCACCAGGACTTTCCATAACAGGGACTCAAACCTCCCCAGGCCTTGTAAATTGTCCTAATGAGGAACATCTCCAGACCCGTGGGCAGCAAGGCCTTCCTGTGTCCGGGTCAGCCTAGGCTCAGGCCTGGGTCCTGCCCTCATCCCTTATCTTCTTGGACTGTATTTGTTGTTTCTTTGTTTGTGTAGAGCAGTGGTTCTCAACCTTCTTGCCCTTTAAATACAGTTCCTTATGTTGTGACCCAACCATAAAATTATTTTCGTTGCTACTTCATAACTGTAATGTTCCTATTGTTATGAATCCTAATGTAAATATCTGATATACAGGATGGCCTTAGGCGACACCTGTGAAAGGGTCGTCCGACTGCTAAAGGGGTTGCAACCCACAGGTTGAGAACCACTGGTGTAGAGTATTGTGCCTGTTTGTGTTCTTGTTATGAGTTTTGGTCTCATTCTTCTTTTGAGTGTCCCCTATCCAACATCAGCAGAGATGAGTTGTCTGTCATTGTGCCCACAAGGCTCAGGGGTCCCTGCACAGAAGAGTCAATGGTATGGAGAGATGAATTTTCAGTCTCATCCTGCTCTTGGCTCCTTCTAGGAATTGATTGTTCTTTCTATCTTTTCCTAAACTCTCCAAGGAACCAGGTTCTGGAATTAGCAGGGAGGAGGGGTCCTGTAATTGGTCATCTTAGATAAGTTCCTGTTGGAATTCTGCTCTGCTCGCCCACCCTCTCTCCCTGCCCTTCCCTCTAGTGCTGGCTGCAGTGGGAACCCTGGGATTTCTGAAGCAGAGTCTCCTGTAGATTCAGGGAGAGCCGCTCTGTGGGAAGAGCAGGTGCCCTGATGTCAATGTGAGAGCTGGCTGTGCTGTAGCTGCCACAGGACAGCTGTGGTCTGAGGCCACGTTAATGAAGACGTGTCACTAGCACAGTGAGGTGCTCTACACTGACCATTTCATGAACCAGTATTAGTTGTGAGCCAGATGTGTGACAGTGTTTCCGCATGTGGGGACCATTGAAAGGACAATCAGAAAAGCTGCTTTCTGTGGGACATACGTTGTGTTGGGAAGAAACAGAGTGAAATGAAAAAAGCACCGTAAACAAGGAAAGGCGTCTGTGTGACAAGGGGTAACTGTTCTGAGGAAAAAAGTTTTGGGGAAGGCAATCCCAAGTGTGCTGTGGGGGAACACAGACCCATGGGTGTTTTTGTTTTGTTTTTAATATATACACTGAGTGGCCCAGATTAGTATGACCACCCCCTAATTTGCCTACAAAATTTGTGCATTGGGGGAATGGAGGGTGTCCCCTCAGGCCAGCCTGCACCCTCTCTAATCTGGGACCCCTCGGGGGATGTCTGACTGCCGGTTTTAGGCCTGATCCCTAAACCCAGCAGTTGGACATCCCTCTCACAATTCCAGGACTGCTGGCTCCCAACCACTCACCTGCCTGCCAGCCTGATCACCCCCTAAGCACTCCCCTGTCCGCCTGGTAGATGCCTAACTGCTCCGCTGCCGGCCCGATTGCCCCCAACTGCCCTCTCCTGCTGGCCTGGTCACACCCAACTGTCCTCCCTGCCTACAAACGTAAGGTGATCATAATAATTTGGCCACTCAGTGTGTGTGTGTGTGTGTGTGTGTGTGTGTGTGTGTGTGTGTATTATTGATTTCAGAGAGAAAGGGAGAGGGAGAGAGAGAGAGAAATATCAATGATGGGAGAGAATCATTGACCGGCTGTCTCCTGCAGGTCCCCTGCTGGGGATTGAGCCCACAACCCTGGCATGTGCCCTTGACCAGAATCCAACTCAGGACTCTTCAGTCTGCAGGCCATCGCTCTATCCACAGAGCTAAACCAGCTAGGGCGTGTCTGTTTGATTTGGGTGGCCAGTCAGTGGGGGCCTCCCTGGGAAGGTGACCTTGAGGAAAGCATTGAAGGACATGTGGCATTATCCCTGAGGATGTAGGAAGGAAGTCCTTTCCAGCAATGGCACCTCCAGTGGGAATGGCCTGGGACAGGAGTGTGTCTGGTTTAAGAGGGAGGAGGCCAGTGTGGGAATGGAGCAGAGAGTAATGGAGATGAGATAAAGACAAGGCCAGACCTCCTGGGCCTGGAGGATGGAAGAGGCCGGGGACTGTGCTGAGTGAGGAAAGAGCCACAGGAGAGTTTAGAGCAGGAGAGGCCTGGCCTGATTCCCTCTTTAAAGGATCACTGTGTCTGCTGAGCTGAGAACACGTGGGAGGTGAAGGGGCAGTGGGGAGGCTGGGAGGGGCTCCAGGCTGGAGAGGCTTCCAGGGGCTGAGGAGTGGAAATAGTGGGCATGCTGGGATTCTGGTTCCTTCTGAAGATGGACTTTAGAGCGAGCCTAAGGGTTAATCTGGGGCATTCGAGAGAGGAATCAAGGTCACCAAAAATCTCAGAGGATATAAGTAGAGAGACAGAGTTCCCATTAGCAGAGATGGGGAGACTCTGGAGCAGCCTATTTGAGGGGCATCACAGCCCTTCATTTTAAGAGATGCTGGAGCTGAGTGTCTGTCAGCAACACACGGGAGTCGTCGGATTGGCAGTTGGACAGATGAGTCTGGAGATCAGGAGAGATGTTGGTTGGAGAAACAGAGTTGGGAGGCCACACAGGTAAATAATATTTAAAGCCTTGAGAACGGACAAGGTCACCAAAGGACTGATGGCTACAGGAGACCAAGGGAGCAGAACTGAACCCAGGACCCAGTGCTGAGCCGTCTGTTCAGACCACACACCAGAGCCGACTGCACTGTTCCGTCTCCGGGTCTAGAAGGCACAGGGACCATGGAGCCCCCAACGTTCCTGGGCTCAGGAACAACCTGGACCTCTTGTTGGCTCAGGACGTCTGGAGCAGAGTGTGAGAGGCTGGCTCTATCCCAAGGTGCTGATGCTGCTGGTCTTCACATCCCACATTGAGCAGCGAGAACCCAGACCAGGATCCCCGTGTCTGTGTCGGCCTCGCCTGCAGGGTGTTACACAGGTGGTTCCTGTCTGTGCCTAATTCTCTGGGTCTGTGGGTCTGGGAGAGGCTGGGGGTTTTGTAAGAAGCTCACAAGCAATCCTGGGGCTCAGCCAGCCTGGGAACCACTGAGGCCAGTGCCAGAGCTCAGGGTGGGGAGGGGTTTTACATCCACATTTAAAGGTTTTCATTTTTCCTCAGAAAGAGAAGGGAGGGCATTCATCACCAGTTATGAGACATGATGTTGGGAGTTACGTGTCATTCTCTCTGCCATGGGGTAGAGTCAGGTGGAAGAGTTAGGACATGGGCCCTGGGTCCCAATAATAACATCTCTGAAGGCTGCTCTCTGAAACTGTTCCCCAGATACAGTCCTTGGAGCAAACAATGGAATCACAAGGGACCACTGAAGGCCAGGATGGCCTGCTGCTCGGGGCTGGGCTCAGACTTGGCAGGGGCACTGGCCCAGTTAATGGGACCCTGGAAACCCCAGGACTTTGGGACCAGGGCTCATCCCTACAGGGGCAGCCCAGCCCTTTGCTGTCTGTGACCCGGAGGACCCCTTCTAAACACCAGCAGGGGAACCATGGCACACCCTCCCCTGCTGTTCTCCTCCCTGAAACCTCTACCCCTCTGTGTGCTGACTCTCCCCATCCTGACCTCCTCAGGGGCATCCTTGCCTTCCCAGGCCTGACACCCCAGCCCCACCCCAGCCCAAGCTCTGAGACAAGTGGCACTAGTTCCCAGGAGGAAGGTGCTCTAGCTCCAGAGGCAGCAGCGGGAACAGGGGACAGGTTCTTGTGTGTCCAAGGTCCCAACAGGGAGACTAAGGACTCCTGGTTTGATTGTGGGGTGCAGCTGGACCTGGGAGCCAGCGGTGATGGCCCAGGAGACCTCGCTCTTTCCTGAGGCAGCGTCCACGGTGACTCAATGCGGAGGAAGCATCCACATCAGTGTGCATTTGGAGAAACACTTTGCACCCCGAATTTGACATAAGACAGGGCCCCCCTTCTGTGTTCAAAGCCCTGTTCTGGTGCTGGGAGCAGAGGGACACCCTGGGAGGTCCTGGCTGAGCAGCAGAAAGGGGAGCTGGCTCTTCTGTCCTCAGCCCTGTGGCCACACGGGGGCGCCGCCGCGCTGTTCCCGAGGCTGCCTGAGCCCTGGCAGGGGCTGTGCTGTGAGTGGGTCAGAGGGAGCTGATTTGAAGGCAGGGCATCCGCGTGGAG
>NW_005872903.1:22420-47561 GCF_000147115.1 Myotis lucifugus | reverse complement strand
TCAGAGGCTAAATAATACCACCAGGATATAGCCTCTCTCTCTCTCTTTTTGCTTCTGTTTTCTCTTCCCTGCATTTATTCTCAGTTATGCACTCTGTGTGGTAGCAAGCATAGTTACCAACTCTCTCACTTGGCAAACCTAGCTTGGAGATGGAAAGAAAACCCTTCTGTGAGAGCTGCAGCAAAGGTCCAAGGTGTGACTCATTAGTCCCTGTGGCCGGGGGCATGATGAACTGTTGGTCAGGTGTGAAGGTCAGCTCCATCCAACCTACAAAGACTAAAAGTGGGAGAAGCTTGACTCTGAAGAGAGAGCGAGGGGTGCTGAGCAGGCATTGTGATAGATGTCCTCCGTAAAATTATCACTACCTTTTCCAGAGACAAGGTTAGGAAGCTCATCGATGTTGCACTGACAGCTTACGTGTCAGCCGGTACAAACAGGGTTCTTCCCACCCGAATGTTTCATATCGTCTACATAAAACAAAGGAGAGATTCCCAAGAGAATCCAATGAAAGAGTGGAAACAGCGCATGGTGACTCAGATTTTTAGTGGGCATTCGCTTTACCAAGGGTACTTCATTTGGGCCGAGACAGAAAGCCACGCGGTGCTCTCTGCCTGGCTTGCTGATGGGATGTCAGCAGTAGTTTGACAGCTTTTTTCATGTAGGCTTGGCGTCGTTTTCCCTGACACATGGTGGTGAGGTTATGTTTTTGAGCATGGATGCTGTTGGTTGAGGAATTGAATGCCAGGAGAACCGTATGCCACATGGAGGACTGTGATGATATGAGGTAAAAGGAACCAAATCCTTTTGTTTCTCTTAATGATTGTCCACTCCACAAGATCCATCAAATTTTCTTCCTTTAAAAAGATGAATAATTCATACAACAGATTATGAAGGAAATCTCAATGTACATGAAGATGTAGCATCAAATGTTTTGTGAAAGTGGCAAGTATGCATACCACATAGAGATGATTCCATTTGGGATATATATGGCCATGTATAGATTTCAAGGCAATCTGGTAGTAACACAGAGAAAAATGCAAATATAGTGATACATATGCATGGAGAAATGAGACCCAATGTATGTTTTCTCCATAATTGTAAATTAATTTTCCTAGTTGTTAACTCTATTATATTTTAAGGACCGTTAGAAAATAAACAAAAAGTACAACTCAGAGTCTTTGTTTTTACCACCCAGATGTTGGATCAGATTTTATCTTCCCTCTGTTTGAGTGTTTATATTGGGTTGCAAGGACTCAACAGCCTTTCCTAAAGTTTGTACTCATTTCTCCCAGGAAATACCAATGACACAAAAAAAGATCAAAGGCCCTGCTCTGATATACCAAAATTTCTGAGATGGTTAACTCACCTCCGGGAAGCTCTCATTGTAGAGGAAGAGTTTCATAGATTTGAATGTACCTCTTCTAGAAATTTCAGTAGGGGGAATGGATATGTTCTGATGCAGGTAGATGAAAACATATCCTTTTACCAGAAAATAAGATTAAGGGCAAATTTAAGCTTGTAGAAAATCCAGATCACTGCCTAAACCCTGCTAGGTTCTGGAGGAAAAAAAAGTTCTAACTTGTATATCTAATCTGGAAGATGTGTCCACTCATAAACCTTTTTTTTAAGTCCTAAACTTTGTCTGGTAAATGCTCCTCCTCTACCTTTGCTAACTTTCAGGTCAGGGGACCGAGTCACATGATTGTGTAAAAGCTTGCAGAGAGAGAAGCTGATCTTCTGCTCTGTTTCCTGCTGGTCCAGGAGAACTGGCGTCCCTGTGTGAAGCAGCAGTAGTTCTCCTTGGCCATATGGTGCCACCAGGCAAATAGCTTGTATTCAGAGAGAAATGCCTGCATTGAACATTTCCTGTCTGTGCGTGTGTGGAGTTGTAGTCCTTGTCTGCTTTCTCACTGTGGGCCTGTGCTCTTCCGCTCTAGCACCCAGATGCAGGCTGCAGAGCTTCCCCATTTCCTCCCCTGACCCTCCTGGAGCCCAGGGACTCATGGGAGAAGCCTTCCATGTGCCAGCCCTTAACATGGGGAAAGTGGGGAAGGTCTGTCCTGCAAACCATTTCTCAGAATCAGAGCTGCTGCAGATGTTCCCTGGTGCAGCCTGTTGTCAGTAAATCTAATTTATCTACCTGTCTATTATCTATATTTCATCTATCTATCTATCTATCTATCTATCTATCTATCTATCTATCTATCATCTATCTATCTATATCTATCTATCAATCACCTATCATCTATCTATCATCTATCCATCTTCTGTCTGTCCTGTCCATCTGCCTATCATCTATCTATGGATATGATTTATCACTGGCATCATGTATGGATTTGGAGGAGTTACGCTTTTAAAACCTTAACCTATAACTCGGAATTCTTTCTGGTGCTGTTGGAAATGAAAACATTTGATCATTTTTAGGGCAGCATCCAGGACATTATTATGGTTTCTTAGCTTTTTAGGCTGAGATATTTTGTATCTTTCATCATAATTCACCATTAAAAAAATGTTAGTAAATTCTACTTCCAAATTGAAGCTTCCAGACACCTACTGAGTCTAATATGCTTGAGGAGAACTTTTCAGAAAAAAAAAGAATGATGAAATGAATCAAGAGGTTAAAAAATAAGGCATTAAATTAGTTTTGAAAGGAATGAAACCCACCGAGCTGTTTAGTTGTTGGAATATATTCTTCTTGATGATGATTACATATTAGGATTTAAAAATTAATTTCATTATAGCAATTTATGTTGTCACAATAAAACATAAAAGGCTCAATAGGTCTGGGAAGCAAATAGTATGCATTTTAAAATTACTCAAGTAAACCAATTACTCAAAAGGAGCACATATATATGTCAATGTATGTTTTAAAGTATCCACAAGTATAATTTGCTCTCCAGGTAGTAACCATGCTCCAGGGACTTTGATTGCCTTTATTCTTAGGTTCTCATTTCCAGAAATAACTGTTTCTGAAACTGCTTAGAGTTCCCCAAATAAGAATTCAGATAAAATATTAAAAAGCTAAAGAAAGAAAGATTAAATGTTTACTCACAGAAAGCAATGAAAGAAACCCACCCAATTTTAGATTTGAGCCCTTCAAATTCTCAGATTGAATTCATGAAGGGAGGCTGGGCATGGTGGTTGCTTTCCACCTCCTGTGTCATGAAATGAGCATTTGGACTTGAATTCAGAGTTCTGGTTTTTATTTTCTGCTTATTCTTTGCTGTCTAGTTCAGAGTTGTATCCTAAACCCTGGGGTCATGGTTTTTACTGATGTTCAGAAAGGCCCTGTAGAATCTCATAGGAGCAGTGGAATTTGATCCAGTATTTTGTATGCTAATGGCTCTATAGGCATATGGTATTTCTCACCAACCTGGGGGAAAAAATGTTCCCTGAGGATAGGGGTTTGCAGGCAGCCTGGGTAGTCAGTTAATCTGGTTTTCTAATCCCAACACTTACACTGGATTTCCAACTTGAGCAGGTGGATTAAATTCTCAGTGCTGTAATCAGGCAGAACTTAAACGTGGGCTAAGCCTAAATAAATCATTTTTGTCCTGTAGTCTTAATTAATACCTGTCAAGAGTCTAGGAAAAGATTTTCTCCTGAACATAAGGAATTATTTGAACATAAATTCGTATTTTAATTTCAAACACATTTTCCCCTGGTGAAAAATATGGAAGCTAAGGCCTGCCTCAAACAATGACGAGCCAAATGATCTACCTCATTGTTATAATTACTATTAAAAAGCAATTCCTTTTCTTTAAGTCTGTGGGAGAGGTTCACTTTAGATATATTATGATTTTAATATTTTACTAATAAAATAATGTCTTTATTTTCATAATATTAGGTAACATTTATTTAATTCCTCTAGTTCCCAGGAATTATCTTAGTACATATGTATTGCCCAAGGGGTCACCCACTTAGTAAGTGGAAGAAAGAGTTGAGATTCAAACCCAGTTAGTCTTTTGACATTCTAAAACATCATAATTTGAGATAGCCTTAGTTATTTAAAAATACTAGAAATCAGCTATTAGGGATTACTATGTAATAGACATTACCCAAAGTACTTTTCTTATATTAATGCATTTAATCCTCAAAGCAAGCCTATAAAGTATCCACTGTTATTCTTGTTGTCATTTTACAGGTAAGGAAAGAGTAACTTTCTCAAGGTTGCACAGTTAGTAAGTAGGTGATCCAGGATTTCAACCCAGGCAGTCTAGCTGCAGAATCTCTGTTCTTAACTGATATGATACCGGCTTATTGTTAGTACTACTATGAAAGTAGTACTGATACCTTAATTATTAAAATGGTAGCATAATGTATCCATCAACTATATGTGCCAGGCTCCGAATTCAGTTTTTAGCAAACTTTATCCCACTTAATTAATTTTAAAACCACCAAAGTAGGTATTTGAAGCCCATTTTGGAGACAAGGAAGAAGAAATTAGGGAGATGAAATCTTCCCAATGTCTCAAAGCTCATTCATGAAAAACTGAAATTCATTCTGTTCTCTCCGATTCTCAGGCCTCTGTCCTTTCCCATATCCCACAGTGCCTCTCGAGTTTCAGTCCGTACATGCTCTCTTCCAGTAACCTATTGTGGGCTCTGGATAGAGAATAATGTATTGGGGATGTTAATACTCAAAAAATGTAGTAATCCATTAATCTACAAAGGGGCAAAACTAAACTAACAGTTTTAAGAAGGGAAACTATAAAGCACTAAAATTTGACTCCATTGAATGACATCAAGAAAAACAAATATCAACTGGGTAACTAAATTATCAAAAAATAAGCCAGAAACTAAATAATTAAAAATTATAATTGACACCACCAATTTTATTATCATGAAGCTATTTTTAAATTAAGCACATTTACTTATGCTTTTTTTATTTCATAAATATTTTGATACACATTCAAAATTTGTCATTGATAAATGGCTTCTCTAATTAATTTTCACTTTAAATGATATTAACCAGACTCATATCTTGCTGGTTAAAACCTTACTTGTAACAGAATTTTTTCTGCTTTGTGATATAATAGTCTTTTTTTTTACTTAATAACATCCATAGGACATTAGTTATTTTTTTAACACATGTTATTAGTTGCTCACATGTGTACGTGTGACTGTGCATACATATGAGAAAGGTGGTACTGCTACTTATCTCAAGGGATAACATGAGATTTACCAGTGGCTTAAATGAGTGTCACCGCTTCATCAATCATCTTTTATTTTTCCAGCTGCCCCATCACGAAAGCCGCTGAATCAAATATTTTCAAATGCTGTTGTTTTGAACTTGGAGGTCTTTTAAAAATAACTAAAGCAGTTGGTGATATATAATGACTAGAAGACATATAATTCATGAGAACTTGAGGAAAATGAGATACAATTTGGGCATTTTTTTTAATGGCAGCCTTTAAATAGGGACTCAAAAAAGAATGCATATGGGACCATCATAACTTCCTCTATATTATTTATTAATTTCAATAGACTCTGTATCAAAGGCCATGTTTCTTTTATCAGCACTTGCTGACCATTTGATTTCTGAGCTCAGATGCATAAATCCTGTCTTTTGAGGTTTTGTACATGTTCTTAGGAATAAAATGTAATTGGCTTATGTAAATTCATAAATACAATCTCTTTCAATATGTGGCCTTAGTTTATATTAACTATTGACTTTATTTGAAAACTTTTAATAAGTGTGTATAATTTACTTTAAGAAAAATAGGTTTGCTATTTAAGTATTTGCTTCTTATGTCTATGAATAAATCATTAACCTTTACTATTACTACTACCTTTGCTGCTGTCATTATGTCTCTCCCCGTGGTGTCTTGCAGGAAACAATAGCACCATATTTTGCAATGAGAGGTTGTCTTAAAGCAACATTTTTCTAAAGGATCTTTCTCTTTGGAAGTCCATTTTTTATGATTATTACTATTTAAAAACTGATGATCAAATGTAACTTGTTGGCAGAATGATTGTCATAGTAAAGTAACTGTTAAAACAAAACTTTATTCCAAACTGAAAAAGACAGCAATCTTGGTTTGGGTGATATTTACATTGTCCTTAGATTTTTCATGTTTATGCAGGGAAATTTCAAGGCAAGAAGGAAAACATTTCTCTCTGAAAAAAGGTTGTATGAGGTGATACAGTATCCTAAGAAAATGATATGAGAAAGATGTCTGTGAAAACGTGTGATCTGATAACTAGCACATACCATAACATGCTTTAGTATATTTTACAGGAATCAAAACCTTAGTTCTGTGACCCTGTAAGAGTTAAGGTTTCAGCTTGTTAGTATCTTGAGTTTTGATGACTACTCTCCACTATCCAGCTTTTAAGTAATCTGACAACACTAAAAGCACAATTTAATTCTAAATCTTACCAAAAAATCATATGCTGCCATAATGTATGCTTTTAATTCTTCACACACCGCCTTTCAGACTCACTATACCTTATATTTCAACGACACAACATTGATTAACCAGTTTTTGGATTTTCCAGACTTTGCTTCAGACTTGATATCCTTAAATTTAGTCTTTTTCTGCCCTTGCCGGTGTTGCTCAGTTGGTTGAGCGTAGGCCCATGTACCGAAGGGTCACTGGTTTGATTCCTGGTCAGGGCACATACCCAGGTTACATACTCAGGGATGGAAGTTTCACTCTCACATCGATCTTTCTCTTTCTCTAATCAATAAAACTATTAAAAAATCATGTCTCTTTCATGTTGTAGATCTTACATTAAAAAGCACTGAGGAATAGAGGGACAGCAGAAACTAAAATAAGTTACTTTTATAATAATTTGCAATATTTCAAGATTATGTGTGAAATGTTTAATTAGGTAGGAGTGAAAATATAGTGTGTCCTTGTTATCCATTGCAAACCACCCCACAACTTTGTGGCCAAAAACTATAATGATCAATTCTACTGTTCATTAATTTGCAGTCTGAGTAGGACTTGATAGAGGTAGTTTGTCTTTGTTCTGAGTGTCATCTCTTGGTGTAGCTTGCTTGGGAACTGGAGGATCCTCTCCCAAGATGGCTCAACTTACTAGTACATGGCTGGCAAGCTGGGCTTTCTCTAACTGCATGGTGGCTGGGTTCTGAGAGAGATTTCTCCTAGATGCAGAAAGTGGAAGCTGTGCATTCCTTATGTCCTGGGTCATCATCAATTGTACACTATTCTATTAACCAAGTGATCATATAGCTTGGATTCCAGGGAATGAAGTGGGATGCATACCTTGAAGAGAGAAAATTATCAGACAGAAAAATGCAGTTTGGGCAAAGTAAGAAGATATAGTAGTTTTGCATAGTCTAATTATGGAACTCATTACTCAGGATAAGATATACTAGTACATTCATATGGGAAGGGTACAATAATAGATATCATGCCCGTAAAGAATGTTGGATGTGATTGAGGGTATATATCTGAGTGTTCTTGGGGAAATTGAAGTATTCCTTCCCCCACTGAATACTGAGGATGGAGTCCTTATTATATTTCAAGGGAAAGAATTTCCTGAGACTCACTTGGGAAAATGAGTGACTTTTATTTGTGTGTAGATACTTCCTTGTTTCCAAAGTCCCATTTCCCTTAGTCCTGTTATAGAAGAAGTGTAGAGCTAGAAGCAAAGCCCGTAGTCCAGAGTTTTTGTCCCATATTACAGCCAGGTCCAGTTCAGTCTCAGGCTGGTTGCAGTCCATTGGTCCATTGTGTGTGGGGTCTGAATGGGCCATGTGGGCAAATACAGGGTAGCCAAGAGAGCTTGCGCCCCTATAACAAGTATCTCAAGAGAGCCAAGAGGAGCCAAGAGCACAAGAGCACAAGAGCACAAGAGCACAAGAGCACAAGAGAGGGAGTTTCTTTGTTTAGGGGATTAAATATCCCAAATCTTCCCATGTTTGCAGTAGCCACACCCATTCTGGCCAATGACCTGTACCCAGGTGTGACTGAGCAAGCACCCTCACTAGTCTCTCCAACTTGACTGGGCATGCATCTATCTCCCCTCTGTTGGACCCTTGGGGAGTGTAAAGTTGTTGCTTCCTGATGAAGTTGCCCAAATGACATGCCTATAATATTTAGCCTTCCCTTTGCTTCTTTCCTGTTATTAATTAATAACTAGGTTAATTACAGCAGCACCACAAGCTTTTGAGAAAGATGTAACGCAGGAAACAATTCTATCTATGTATTACATTAGATCCCATAGTGACATTTGTTAGACAGTATATAAACTGGAATGACCATGGACCTGAAGGCATTTCTACTAACTTAGACTAATCACATTCTTAAGTTTGGGGGACATTTTATTGTGCATAAACTATTGTGTGTTATTTATTGTCATCTTGGTTTTCAGTTATGTGACTTTTCTCTAAGCACTCAAGCTTTGAAATTAATAATCAGGTCCTCAATTGTCAAATTTGTTTTGTATAATGAATTGCTTATACTATACATTATAATGTGGATATACAATTTAGTTTCTAAATTAGAACATTCTGGGAAATCTTAAAAAAGGCACTATATTTTAAAGTTTTCTGGCCTTCTGAAATCTTTTATGAGCTTCATTTCAGCAAAAAGGACCACTTAAACCTTGGACCCATCACGGATGTATTCTTTGAAAATGTTCCCAAAGTCTATATCAATATATTATGTGTACATTTGAAATGAGGTTACACACTTCATAAACCTATGTTCTGTATTAAACTTCATCTGGGGAAGTCTGTATCAGTTTTCTAGGGTGTAAAGTGATGGAAAAAATGAATCTTGTTTGAATTGATGTTAGCTTGCTTATGAAATGGCCTCTTGGGGGATGCAGGAGAGTGGCTGGAAATTTGTGTTTGCAAAGTAGGCTGGGATCTGTTTAAAATTACCTCCAGATAAGAGGAATGAGCTGGGTAATGAAATGATTTCAATTGTATGAAACATTTGTTTTTAATGTAGAAGTCGTTGGACATGAGAATTGTCTGCCTCTAGTTTTTTTTTTCTTCTTCTCTGATGAGGGATTTCCTGCTCTTAAAATATCCTTTCTAAATTTCAATTGAATTGCTTGCCAGTGCAATCCAGAAATCTTGTTAGTTTAAGGCGAGAAAATCGGCATTAACTGTCCTAGTGCTAACATTTCCACTATTGGTCTAGGATTAAAAAGCCAAAAGGGGTTCAATCTTGGAAATAAACTTAAAAATGACTGGCACCCGTGTCCAGAGGAAGAGCTCCTTTAGTAAATGCTAGGAACAAAATTCCAGCTACAGTTTGGGCACATGATTTGATTATCATCGTAAGCACCATAGTTTTCTTTTTCATTCTAATTTTAAAATATGTGATATTGTCATTTCATACAAAATACAGGTAATACTGTTAGCTCACTGTAAATGTATTTTTCTTTCCAGCATGTACATTAAGGAAACCACTATACACTGAAAAAACTTAGGGGGCTGGTAAAATAGGTGAAGGGATTAACAACAACAACAGTCATAGACACAGATAACAGTATAGTGATTACCAGAGGGAAAGAGGGTGGGGGCAGGTAGGAGAGAGTAAAGGAGGGACAAATGATGATGGAAGGAGACTTGACTTTGGGTGGAACACACAATACAATATACAGATGATGTATTATAGAACTGTACACCTGAAACCTATATAATTTTATTTAACCAACATAACCCCAATAAATTCAATAAAAATTCAAAAACCCAATAGATTGATTTTTAAGAGCCATAACTTTCTGGGTCTTTCCTCTATGCTATTTCCTGATGCTTCTCGTAACGTGGCCTCTACTGTGTTCAGAATCTGGTAAATTAGATAGAAAAAAAATCATATGTCTCTGTCACCACAGGAATATTTAAAAGATATTTTCTAAGTGTAATTGGCAGCTTCATTTGCAATCACTTTTCATTTTTCTTTCCTCTGAATAATAAATTCAGAAGTTGAATAATAAAGAACACTGTTTCTTCTTGAATACTATTTGCATATAATATTTCCTAATGTTCATGGTGACTTTGTGTTGAAAAAAATGTCACTAAAGGAAAAACAGTTAAACTTCCAATACTAGAGTTTGTAAATCTTCCTGTTTATGACTTGGGTTCCTTCCCATAAGAATTGGAATGGCATGATCTGATGTTGCAGATACTGCTCTCAGGTGGGCTTGCCCAGGAACAAAGCTTTATTCTGCTTTCTTAAGTTGGAGTGCTATTATCCTAGATGCAATTCAAGCGCACCCTGAGGGATCTTGCCAGAAATGACAACTCTCAGCCAAAAGCTTACCATTAACATGACCTTTCCACACCAATATGGGTGTTTTTGGTTCTATTTTATTTTCGGGGAGAGAGATGGGGAGAGAGAGGGAGAGAGAGAGAGAGAGAGAGAGAGAGAGAGAGAGAGAGAGAGAAATGAAGAAGCAGGAGAAGGAAGAAGAGGGGGATGGGAAGAAAGAAAGTGAAAAGGAAAAGGAGAGAAGACAGAAGAGAAAAGAAAAAAGAAGAGAAATGGAAAGAAAGGGGAAGGAAGAAAAGATTATGTCTGAGTTGAAAAGAATATAAGAACAACCAGCATTTTGACATTTTTTAAAAAGGACCACCAGAAGTAAAAGAAATCAAGGCCAAACAAAGGGGACAAATAGAGCAGTTAGTCTTTAAATATTAAATTCTTCAAATTGGAGCTTAGAAACCTTTCCGTTGTCAGTGTGGATTTCTGGGACAAGGGCAGATTTTCAGGCTGATTCTTGCAAACCTCCCTGGCACTCTGAGCACTCAAAGCAAATACAGTTAGTTAGGGCGTTGCTTTCATCATTTCGCTTGTATTGCTCCTTGGTGTTTCTTTAGGTTTCAGAACTCTAATTTTCAGACCTCTAATAAAAATAAATATTTTCATTGCTTTCAGAGAGGAAGGAAGAGGGAGAGAGTGATAGAAACATCAATGCTGAGAGAGAATCACTGATGGGGTGCCTCCTGCACGCCCCCTACTGGGGATTGAGCCCACAACCTGGGCATGTGCCCTGATCAGGAATCAAACTTTGACCTCCTGGTTCATAAGTGAATGCTCAACCACTGAGCCACACCAGCCGGGCTACTTCTGTAATCTGTGGCAGAAAATTTCCCATATTATAATTTTGTAAATACACTTGATTTAGTAATTTGACTTGTGGAATGAATTCCATAATACTTCTATTAGTGATGTTTTTGTCTTAAACCCAATTTTTTTTTTACTGTGGAATTAAAAGCTTCATCTTTACTAAATATAACTGACATACAGTATTTAGCTAGCAGGTAGGAAAAATATAGGGGCAGAGAGAGAAAAAGATTCCAAGTTCTTTAATCCCTGACCTCCCAGCATCTTAACAGCTACATATTGAACCCTATGTAAAACGAGCATGTGAATATTTTTACCATTGACTGCTAAGAATATTTTACAGGTTTCAGAAATGTTTCCTGTGACTATAAATATGAGTGATAGTATCTGTGACTCATTGTCGAAGAGCATTTGTCAATATTCGAAGCAACCTGTTGGATAATTAAAAAAAATTAAATGAGGTGCTATTCTTAGTTACTACAGAAGGGTTTTGACCAGGCATTATTTTCTTATTAATCAATACATTAATTGATTTTCACAGATATTTGTCTCGTATCTACTCTATTGTAGGCACTATACTAATTTTTATATCTTGGTTAAGCCAAAATAGAAAAACATGGTTATTTCATCAATATTTTAGTAGCTGGTAAACTCTTTCCATCCCCATTCTTACTACTTACTACTTATATTTGGAATAGTTCACAGTTAAGAATATATAACAACATATTCATTTAACTTTCCAAAAAAATCTAAATTGAGGGCTATCAGATCAGATAAGGCACCCAGGATGCTATTGACATGGAATAGATTTCAGAAACTTTTACTGAGAGGGCTACTGAGGCTCAAAGATACTGAGCGACTTCTCTCAGATGATATGTTGCTTAACTTTGATTAACAACCTATGATCTGATGTTAATGACATCACCAGCCTTGGAGATAATCCGTTTTTTGTTTTTGACATTTCTAACTTGTAGCAATACTTTCTTTATTCTTAGACACTCTCCTACTTTCACATTTTCTCACACACTGGAGGGGTTTGATGTGTCATGTGAGTGAACGCACTCCACGCAGATGTTTTGACCAATGGCTGGTCTCCTGGAGTCTGTTGTCTGTCAGGTTCCTGGAACAGAGAGCCCTGGGACCCCTGGAGTCAAGCAGGACTTGGACCCCTGGAGTCAAGCAGGACTTTACAGATAACTGTCAAATCCTGAATAGTTGATCCAAGAAATAAAACTTGGAAAAGAGGGAAGGAAGGAAGGAAGGAAGGAAGGAAGGAAGGAAGGAAGGAAGGAAGGAAGGAAGAAAGGAAGGAAGGAAGGGGAAGAAAGTAAGAAAGAAAGAAAAGAAGAAAGGAAGAAAGAGGAGGCATTGAGAGAAGAAGGCATTCAGCATTTAGAGGTTGGTCTTAAATAGAACACGTGATTTGGTACTAGTTTTTGAACCTAGAGTTTACTTAGGGAGTAAAAGTTACCTTTAACCACAGTTAGAGGCATGAATTGGGTCATGGAAATTAAGTTATTCAATTCTCATTTTCTAGCATATTTTTACCATGTTAACCTCCTTTGAACACAGAGGAGAAATCAGTGTAGGTGTGATGGTGAGGTAAATGGAATTTTGTTTCCTTAATGAACACCTACCTCTTTTCAAAGTGGCTATTTCCTAGAATGTAATTAACCACATTTTTATGCAACTGGATTTAAATAGGACTCATAAAATAGAAATATACCTTTTATAAAGTTTATAGGAATTGAATTATTTTGTTGCAAGGATCTATTTTGCAGCATATTTCTTGAAAGAAATTGGTAGATGGTGGTAGCTGATGTAGCTACAATATATAACTCTTTAGATAACTAGCAATCTCTCTCTATAAAAAGCTAATATGCAAAGTGTCCCCTCAGGAGTTCGACCGGGAGACCGAGTTCAATCGCTCGCTATGACGTGAGTTGACCACCAGGGGTGGTGCAGAACAAAGGGAGGCCCTAGCCAGCAGCTGGAAGGCCCTGATGGGCCCTGATAGCTGGCCAGGCCTAGAGACCCTACCCGTGCACTAATTTTGTGCACTGGGCCTCTAGTACTTTTATATTAAGCTTGCAAACATGATATTAACAAAATACCATTCTTTACATTTTTACATTATTTGCAGCTTATAAATAGATCCTTAGAGTATTTTAAAGTAATTCTCAAAATCTCTATAATGTATATGATATTAGACCTTATTTCTTTAGTGAGGAATTTGAGATCTTGGAGATTAAGGAACATCCCTAAAGCCACACAGCTTGTAAGGACAGAGCCTAGACCTGGAGCTGGCTGGTCAACCTTTCCAGCCTGCGTGTGTCCTACTCTCCTGTGCCTTCTTGAATTAATGCTGACCAGTGGGAGGGTTGTCTCGAGAAAGGGGTTGTCAGGCAAGGTGTAATTTAGTGAATAAAACTTGCCAAAAAGTTTCCCTGGGACGTTATCAATCAGCTTTGGTTTAATATACTAATAAGAAATTAGCCAAGCCTTTTAATTAAATCCTAAAAAATAAGGAAATGAAAAGTAAAGCACAGAACTCAAAGATGCGACTAATATCTAACACACCATTTGCAATATATGTCTGAATGGCAATTTGAGAGCTTCCTCAGTTTAGAAAATGATTTAACACATGGCTCCTTTAGATAGAACGGAGAATTTGGAATGTGTTTTGATTTTTACAAAACTATTCAGGCACAGACTAATTGGACCATACAATATATATCTGTAAACACAGGTAAAACCAGGTTAATTACATAGAAACCATGAGCTGACATTCTCAAGAGAACATAATATAAATACAGATGCGTTCTTTTTATTTCTGTACTCACAGTTAGGAATTCTGGTGCTTACGTCTTATTTCACTCTAGTTACCAGATAAATTTATTTGTACTTCAAGCCCTCTGCTTGGTCTGAGAATGAACTAGGCAGACTGCCTAATTCTAAATAAATCATGGATGAGTCCTGCACATTGGTGTGTGTGTGTGTGTGTGTGTGTGTGTGTGTGTGTGTGTGTGTATACTTAGTTTGGCTTGCAAACAAGGAATGATGCAAAGTCACTCTGATAATAAAACATATTACCATGGATCTCAATATTTAGTCCAATCAGGAAAGATTTTAAAACTGACAAAGAGTAAAAGGCAAATCCCAATTTGCTGTAGTGACATTTAGTGTATATAAGGCGGGTGGTGATGGTACAATCTGGAGCGTTTTCGGATGGAGAGAGATGCAGGAGGCTTGCTCCCGTCTCTCACCCCATGGAGAGCCACATTTCAAAAGGGCAACCTTTTATGCAACTTTTCTCCAACAAGATAGAGTGCAAGGATTGTTTCACTTATGTAGTGATGAAGTATCTTTTTCCTTTCTCTTTTCAAATTCAGTGGAGAGTGGGGGAAAAAAATCCAAACTTGTTCATTTGCTTATGTCACCCACCAAGGAAAAGCTATTTTCATGAGTAAAGCACAATTTAAATATGATGGAGGCTTTCACTTTCAGCTATGATAGAGTAGCAAATAACGTACCAATGGTCCTTCTGAGAACAGCTATAAAAGCTGAATAAATTACAAAAATCCATCTCTTTGAGGGCACCAGAGTGCCTCTGAGACAGCCAGGCTTCGGAACAGGATCCAGACAAAAGAGGGCTCTTTGAGCACGAATCCAACATTCTGTGGGCTTCCCTTCCCCTTAGGCCATTTGCTGAGCAGAGTGGGAAAGGGGTGGGGAGGTCGGGAGCGAGAAATGTCCTGAACAGCATGGCTGCTGAGAGGTAGAGAAGTTGGACACTTGCTTATTCTATCGAGGCATTTGCTTAATTCTTAACCTGTGTAGGGAAGGCAAAGAACAAGCCAATAATAAAGCAGCTGAAGGTGGCACAGAGTGCTTGCATTATCAAGGCTTTGAGGAAACTAAAATCTGAATTCAGGAACTTTCAAGGAAGAACAACTTGGTTGATGACAAGTGGATAGTCATGTCTTCTCTTTCTTAGCCCTTCTCATAGATGCCTTTTCTCTATAGTTTCTTCTCTAGGAACCTGTCCTCCATCCCATTCATTCTTTTTTCTTAAATATACTTTTTATTGTTGATAGTATTACAGATATCTTCCCTCCCCCCCTTTACTACCCTATTGCCTGTGTCCATGGACTATGCCTATAATCATATAAGTTCTTTGGTTTATCTCCCCATTCATTCTTTCTAGTCAGTTGTATTTCCCACCTCTGGTTCCTTCTGTAGGTGGTGAGCACCAGGGATCAACTAGCACTTGTGCCTATGGGGGTTGGTTTGGAGCTGAATGAGGACAAATACATGCTCTTTATTATGTCAGTGTAGATTGTGGGCTGTATGAATAAATCATCTGGCTCTGTGCTCCCTGCTTCCAGTTTATGAAGCTCATTAAGATTGAAAAAGTTATATTTTTATAGGGATTAATCTGGTTTAAATGTGTGGTCAGTTACGGAAACCACATGACAAATAGCAAAATGCTTGGAGATGAAGTCCTTTGTATTTGAAACGACCCAGGAACTATAATTAAACAAACAAGTAGAAAATAATGCCGCCCCAAGAGAAAAAGAATAATTTTTCAAGGTCAGTCAGAATTTGCTTGAATTTATTCAGTAGGATTAATAGCAGTACTAACTAATGGGATATTCCCTCTACTGAATTAACTTATTTGTTCTCTATGTAGAGAACCGTTCCTTATGGTCAGAAAGTGTAATCATAATGTCAAACAATAAATGTGGATGGGCATGTGCTGTACATCTTGAGTTTGTACACAGAGATCTGATGTGCCACTGACTCCTTAGCCCTTGGAGGTCTCCTTCGGTGCTCTCACAGGATGCTTCTCAGAGGCAAGTCGGAGTGGAAGCAGATAGGATGTGTGGTCCGCTCTGGTAGCAAACATGAGGAGTAACGTTGGTCTTTTCTGTTCCTTGGGGTCATGCTGAATATAGTCAAGGTGTGTGTTGCCCATGTGGACAAGGGGCCTCTAGAGGTGTTGGAGAAGATTGTGTTTGAGAACCTTAAGGAACTCATGGCATATTCCAAGGGCCATTCTTTTCGGTGTGGAGGGACTGGTATACTTTAAGGATGAAGCACTATAGCACTGTCTTTGCATGAATCAGACAATGACATGTGTTTGTGGCTGATGTTCACTCACAGTGACTGGTGGCCAGACCATCCTCTGTGTGACTGCTCTCGCAGTGCATGCATATTCTATAATTCAATGTACCTATGTGTTAATTTAAATACTTGATATGAAAAGATTGGACTCTGTTGGTGTTAGTTGTTTTCACTCTCACATTGCTTTCTATAGGATTAATAAATATTATTGCTATTATTTTTATCCACATATTAGCTTAGTAAGAATACATTTAAAATGTTTTTATTGATTTTTTTAGAGAGAGAGGGAGGGAGAGAGAGAAACATCAATGTGAAAGCAAAACATCAATCGGCTGCCTCCTGCATGCTCCACACCAGGGACCAAGCCCACAACCCGGGCATGTGCCCTGACTAGAATCGAAATGGAAACCTTTTGGTGCACAGGATGTTGCCCAACCAACTGAGCCACATTGGCCAGGGCAAGAATACATTTAAAATAATATTTTATTGGCTGCCTTTAATATCATGACATGTATTATGACTACTTAGATTCTAATATTAATTATTGCTTTTACCACTCCATTGATAGTGATAGAAGCTTAAAAGTTATTTCCATTTAAATCTTTGCTCTGGATTTTCTGCTTTAAACCTCACAAGACATATAATCATTGTTTTTTGCAGTCAACATTAATTTGTATCCATCCTATATTTACTCATTTCATTCTTTTTTTCTCCCTTCTGGAATTTTAGTATTTTCCTTTGGGCTCATTTTTAAAAAAAAAATTTTTATTGCTTAAAGTATCACATATGTCTCCTTCCCCTCCTCCCCCCATTGACCTCTCCTCGGCCACTCCCACCCCCCAGCACATGCCTGCATCCCCCTGGTGTCAGTGTCCATTGGTTATGTTCATATGCATGCATACAAGTCCTTTGGTCCATCTCTTACCTTGTCCCTCCTCTCCTCCCGGGCTCACTTTTCTTTAGCCTGAACTGTTCACTTAGATTATTATTATTATTAGCCACAGATAACTTTCTTCAAATATATGTACACTAGAGGCCCGGTGCATGAATTCGTGCACGGGTGGGGTCCCTTGACCTGGCTGGCAGGGCCATCTCACCCAGTCCCAGATCTGGGCCAATGGGGGCTGGCCAGTCGGGGAGGGATTGTGGGAGGGCTCCAGGGCATGTCTGACCCTCTCACCCAGTCCTGATTGACTGGACCCCAGCAGCAAGCTAACCTACCAGTCAGAGCGTCTGCCCCCTGATGGTCAGTGCATGTCATAGCAACTGGTCGAGGATCGATCAGACATTTAGCATATTATACTTTTATTATATACTAGAGGCCTGGTGCACAAAATTTGTGCACGGGAGGGGGGGTCCCTCAGCCCAGCCTGCACCCTTTCCAATCCGGGACCCCTCGGAGGATGTCCAACTGCCTGTGGGATCGGGCCTAAACCAGCAGTTGGACATCCCTCTCGTAATCTGGGACCACTCACCTGCCTGCCTGCCTGATCACCCCTAACCACTCTGCCTGCCTGCCTGATCACCCCTAACCAATCTGCCTGCCTGCCTGATCACCTCTAACCGCCTCTGCCTGCCTGCCCAATCACCTCTAACCACCTCTGCCTTGGCCCCGCCACTGTGGCTTTGTTCAGAAGGATGTCCAGAAGGACTTCTGGTTTATTGGGTCTAATTAGTATCTTACCCTTTTATTAGTATAGATATACATATATATTTGTCTGAGAGCATCTCTATTTCACTTTTCTTTTAAGGGATATTTATACTGGATACTGAATACTAATTAGGCAGTTATTCTTTTTACAAAGCATTTCAAAGATTCTATTTTCTTTGGACTCCCATTAACTTCTATTGTGAAGGCAGCTCCAGTCTTAAGTTTCTCTCCATTGAGAGTAATACATCTTTTCTCTTTTGCTGTTTAAAATTCTCTCTCCTCCCTCTCTTTTTAGCCATTTTCATGGGATCTGTCTAGGTGTTTCTTTTGAATTTATCCTGCTTGTTCTTGAATTTGTGAATTATCTTTTTCAGTTTGGAAAATTCTTGGCCAATGTCTCCTTAAATATTAACCTTTTTTTTCTCATTCTTTTTCTCCTCCTTGGGAAATTTTTGATAGTTTTTTATCTGTCTCTTACTCTTGGTTTCATATTTTTTATTTCTTTTTTTTAATGTGTGTTTTTGTTTAGTTTCTAATGAACCGTGTTCCAGTTTGCTAATTCAGTCTTCTATATCAAATGTACAAACGCATTTATTAAGGTTTTCAAGTTAGAGTGTCTTTTAATTCTAGAATTCATATTGTATTCTTATTCCCCACAGTCAGAAGCAATTCTTCATCTTTTCATTTATTTCTGTCATTTCCTCCCCTCTATTTTCTGGAGATAGTAATCACAATTATTTTAGATTTCTCACTTTCTAAGCTCAATATCTGATGAATCTGTAGGTCTGTTTCTATTGTCTGTTTTCTTTATTGTATTTTTAGTTAGAAAAGCCTGTTTCTTGTCTGTCCTAGTATTTTTTTTAATTTGAATACCACTTGCTGTGCATAAAATAATTGTAGTGGATCCATATGATGTTCTCTTCCTTCAGGGATGATTTCTCTTCCCCCTGCCAGGTGAAGTGGGCTAAGGTAGTGATCAGATTGATTCAGATGCCTTCTAGTCCTAGAATCAGCAGGACTTGATGATGATGGGATAGTGTTGGGGAACAAGAGGATGCAAGGCACCAAAGTTGATGGCCAAGATTCTGGCTCTGACTGCTGGGTAGTATGTGTGGAGTTGTTGCCTGAGCTGGGGAGCACTGACGAAAAAACTTGTTTGAAAGGTGGTATGATCAAAAGTTCACTTTTGTATACGTGAATTTAAGGTGTCCCTGTGCTACCCAAGCAGAGGCAATTTTATGTGGTGTTTTCTATAGGAGACTGCTTTTAGCTTTGAAGAGTCTCTTAATTCTTACAATCTTGATTCCAAGAGAGGGTAAACAGTGTAACAATTAAAAAAGTTACTGTGTTTTACCAAGTATGTTTTCTTCAGTTAGTGCAATCTGGATTCATGCCCTCATTTGCACAATTATGGAGAAATGTTAACTACTACCATCTGCACCCTCACCAGGAGGACTTCTAACTGTTGTTTGACATAAAATGGGGGTCTCATTGTCCACACCTACTTTCTTAGTTTACAGTTTTTAAATTTGCCTTACCTGATGTTGAAAGCTACGTCTGTGTGTAGCAAGCTTGGTACAGCTGTCCGTGGTGCAGCATGATCACTCTGGGGCATAGGGTTTCGTTGACGTACGAGCTTGTATTACAATCATGTATTACAGCCCTTGCAGCCTCTAGGAAACTTGAGGACTTCTCCTTGACAGTTTTCTCTGCAGGAATAACAATTAAAAACACTCCCTGGATGTCAGCAAACAACATGTTATTGCATAGCTCTTCACCTCATGCTGACTACTGTGTGTTGATAGACTATTGCTTATTGTTTTAGAAACTTTATTGAAGAAAATAGAGCTCAACTCATTAAAATTCTTAATACTGAACATGTTTCAAATACTATATTTCTCAGTTTTCAGCCCAGTCTGAAACTTGTCTCTTTGTAGGTAGTATTTGGATTGAGGCTATTTACTTCTTAGAAAATGTACAATGGAGTTTTAGTTTTCTGAAAAAGCTACTTTTTCTATTTTTTTTGCACTTTCCATTTTCTTAGTTGTTTTTGTTTGTTTGTTTTTGTTTTTGTTTTTGTTTTTGTTTTTTTTTTTTTTTTTTTTTTTTTTTTTTTTTTTTTTTTTTTTTAAGCACAAGAAAAGAAACCCTGCCTCTTCTTATTTTCAAGCTAACTTTTATGTCTACCTGGAAAACCTAACCTTGTCAGACATTTTAAAAAGCTTAAGTACTATGTCCATAAAATCAGTTCTTGAAGGCACACTGAGTTGGAAAGTCAAGCCTCCTTTTTCTGTATTATTGTATCCCCAGCCCATAGAAGTGCCTAATACATACGAGGCATTCAATTTTGGAATCAGTGAGTAAGTGGATACATGAATCCAGTAGCCTCTGATTGCTGGCTAATGAGGGACAACGGTGTACTCAGATAGACCTCCAAGATCTGGGCCACGCAGCTCCACAAGCTCAAGCTCAGGCTATTTTTTAAAAAAATCACTTACAATAGACAGGAGATCAGTCTTTCTTCATGTTTAGAGTGGAAAGGTTATGTTGCATAAAGATAGTGCCTCAGGAGGTCACAGGCTAATTCACGGTAGCAGCATCCTGATTGTTTTTTATTGCACGTATGATCTACTCAAGGGGAAGAAACACCCACCAGCCATTGTCTGTATGGAAATATGTTTTTGAAGCCCACTTGTGTCAGGTCCCAGGCTTTTCTGGGATCAACCAGAATCTCTGGGGCAGGGAATCTTTTTGGGCAGCTAGGGTGAACATTTTCCCGTCAACTTCATTTCATATGTATTAAATTCTCAGTGAACTGTCAGCTGAGAATTATTGCTCGGGATCAAAGGTGTGTGATTTAAAAAAAAAAATCTCTAAAATGTGACCCAGTGCCCTTGACTGGGTTAATGGCCCAGACTCTCTATTCTTGTCAGGGAATGTGCTCATGGAGATCAGCAGAAACTGTAATAGCAAATCTGACAAGGTATGAAGGCCATGGTCAAAGTGAACACGGAAATGCTTAGAAGAGAAATTACATTACTGCTAAGCAGAGAAACCTGGGTACTGGGACAGCCCAGAAAAAAATGTACTTTGAAAAACAGGGTATTTTGATTTAAGTTTCTTGCTGTGGTTTGTAAATGATGCCTCCTTGATCACATTATTAAAGGAAATAATGGCTAAGAACAAAAGTGTTCCAACATGATCACGATCCTGTTTGAGCCCAAATAGTGTGGTTCAGTGGTTGAGCATTGACCCATGAACCAGGAGGTCACGGTTTGATTCCTGTCAGGGCACATGCCCGGTTATGAGCTCAATCCCCATTAGGGGGCATGCAGGAGGCAGCCGATCGATGATTATCTCTCATCATTGATGTTTATATCTCTCTCTTCTTTCCTGTCTGAAAAAAAAGATCCTGCTTAACACTTTTAAAACTTTAAGTGTTATAGCAAGTTAGTTAACTTAATATTCTTTACTACATGCAACTCTAAATGATGGCTTCTCTTCCATATTAACAAAAACTGGATATAGACAAAGCGATGTTTTTCTCTTTTGTTCCTTCTCTAGTTAAGCAGGAGGCATGGAAATCTAATTCTAATATGTACTAACAATATTACTAATGCTTTATGTACTAAGGACTTAATAATATGCGACAGGCACTATTCTCAGGTCATTACCTTCATGAACTAACTGATCCTCACAGTAACCCATGAGGTAGGCACCATTATTTTGACCATTTTACAGATGAGAAAACAGAGGCAGAGAGAGCCAGTCATTTGTCTGAGGACCTAGAGCTGTGCAAGTAGAGTAGAGATTCCAATCTAACTTACCTGATTGTGGGGCCCAAGCCCTCACGGAGCTAGCTATACCTCTGTGGCATCCTTCTTATCTTTCAGGTCAGGGGCGGGGATGGGGAGTGGAAGGGGTTTAGCCTAAAACAACTATTGTGAGTCCCAGATAAATACAAATACATTTGAAAAGTTTTATCATCAATCCAAAGACATGCTGCTATCTTTGTTGGGAAAAATGGCCCCATAGCCGACATACTATTAGTGAATGGGCTAGAGAGCTTTACAATGCTAGGATTTCTGCTTGTTTCTAGAACATGCACCTGACAGATGTAAAGTCTACTATTAACTAGGGTTTATAAAAGATTCATTAATTTTGCCATTGTTGACACTTTAGGGCTCAGCCTAAAGGATTGTTTATGGAACTGCAGGGTCTTTTTTACTAGGTCATTAATGAGCAATATGTGTATATTTTTCTGTGTTTATTTGTTTGTACCTGAAGCTAATTATAATTGCTAGCTATCCTGAATTCTTTTCTGAGGGATACAGATTTAGGCTTTAAATAAATAGTTTCTTAATCCTCACCCAATGGAATATTTTTATTGACTTTAGAGAGAGAGGAAGGGGCGGGCGAGAGAGAGAAAGACAAAGAGAGATTTGTTGTTCTACTTATTTATGCATCCATGATTGATTCTTCCATGTGCCCTGACCTTGGCATATTGGGATGATGCTCTAACCATCTGAGCTACCTGGCCAGGGCTGTATGAATCTTTCTATTAAGCTTTTTTTCTGAAATTCCACATCTAGAATGTCAGGCATTGTTTACAAGATTATCTTGAAGCGGTGTGGATGTGGCTATTCAGCATAAGTTTCAATCTAGAAATTAGAAGAGGCTTTAATCTTAGTTTTAGATTAGTGATTCCCAAAGTGGGTGCTACCGCCCCCTGGTAGGTGCTGCAGCGATCGGGTAGGGGGGGGCGGTGATGGCCACAGGTGCATTTGGGGGCGATGAGTAACTGCTATTAAAATTTAAAAAAAATTAATTTCCAGGGGCTGAGTAATATTTTTTCTGGAAAGGGGGCGGTAGGCCAAATAAGTTTGGGAACCACTGTTTTAGATTATGAAAACCTCCCAAAAGTTGACTCCAGGAATTAAGTACCTGGAGTTAAGTACCAGCAACACAGAGTTGCCAGAAAGAAAGGATGGCTGAATTCAAACACACAGGGTAGTTATCACTAATGTGAGTCTGGCAAGTAGAACAAAATAGTTCAATGACTATTATTCATTGACTTATTTTCCTAGTCAGTAATTTTTATATTTGTAGGAAATATTTCTTTAATGCCATAAATCGTTGTGATTTGAAACAGGTTGACGTTTTTGTTATTACATAACCACGATGTTTAAAAATGACAGTCTAATTAGCTCATTTAGAAAGCGTCTATAAACACGTCCATAGAGAAAACACGAGAATTTAGAATTTCCTTTGGGGATTGGTTTGAGAATGAACTGGAATTCTGTTCAGCTGATTTTGTTTTTTGCCTTTTTATTTTTTTAACAAGATGTCATTCACAATCATTCAACTTTCAGGGCACCACATACTCCCACAAAGGTTGATCAGATTCAAAGTGCTGGATTAAGTGATGTTTAAAAAATTTCAATAACCCTGTATTAGTACCCCAAGTCATAGTACATGTCTTCAAGAAACTTACCTAATTAAGGGAGTTTATTGTACACATGAAGTTATTAGCTGTTTGTATGACCTTGTTAAAAACACCTTCAACTTTCTTGTCCTCAGATTCCTCCTATGAGAAATGAGAGGGTTGGACCACATGGCAGCCAAGGTTTGCTTTGGCTCTATGATTCAGAGTTGAGAATAATTTTAGAGCAAATGGAAAATAATTAGAAGGCAAGTTGTATATTTACATGCTAAGGCTATGAAGGGTTGTGTTGATCTGAATCTTGCAGACAAGAAATAAGGGCTATGATACCTTTTGGTAGCACAGTTAGGTGGCCTTCCAAATTGTGCTTTGACGGTTTCAGCCATATACCTGTTGCTTCTCTGAGCATTTACATACCTTTTCCAACCCAAAGAGGCCAGTGGCTCTCCATTATCTACAGCAGTGATGGTGAACCTTTTGAGCTCAGCATGTCAGCATTTTGAAAAACTCTAACTTAACTCTGGCTACAGTTAGAAATTACTATAGAAATTTTTTGATATTTGCAACCATAGTAAAACAAAGACTTATATTTTTGATATTTATTTTATATATTTAAATGCTATTTAACAAAGAAAAATCAACCAAAAAAATGAGTTCGCGTGTCATAGGTTCGCCATCACTGATCTACAGACTGAGTTTCAGCTTTACAGAATGGTTACCACACATGGATTCTGACCCAGAAACCCTGAACACTAAATTTCTTATGCTTTGTCGGCTCAGGCATCTGCTTCCACATTATTTGCCATTTACCCTTTCCCACTGTTTCCTCTTTCTCACTATACCTTCAGCCTCTTGCATATCTCAACATGTATGAAACAATTTGTGCTTTTAGGCACTTGATTTTTCCTTGGGAGACCTTCATGAGCCCAGATAAAAGCCACCGTTGGTGTATGTAAGAGTTGAGATAGAGAATGCCTCTCCTCCTCTCCCTACTTTTCTTAGTTCATAAAGGACTGTCTGCCGTGATCTTGAGTCTGTAGTGGGAGCATGGAGAAGGTGTTTCTATCACCTTTCTGCCATTTCTTCACATAGGCACTGCTGGCTCATCGGGCTCCACAATTCCTCATTGCCCAGGGCTGTGCTTCTCCTTTCAGGACAGTTTAACATCCATCCCTGTGATGGTGTGAACGCAAACACCCTTCATTTCAGCCCTTACTTTCCCTCAGTGGTCTCCGACCCCCTGGAGAACCACTGAGTCTGTAACGTGTGCCTCTCCTCTTGGGAGATGTACTGATGAACAGGTGAGGTTGCCGATAGCCTGGCATTCATTCATTGACCAAGGTTCTCTAATGGACAGGGCTGATGTGAGATAATCTACATTGTATTTTTTAAGAAAATAAAATCTTTATTTTTTAAGAGTAGTTTAAGGTTCACAGCAAATACAAAGAAGGTACAGAGATTTTCCTATACCCCGACACATGCATAGCTTTCCTCATCAACATCCCTTATCAGAGTGGTACATTTTTACAACTGATGAGCCTACATTAACACATCGTTATCACCCAAAGTCCACAGTGTACATTAGAGTTCATTCTTAGTGTTGAGCAGTATAAGGGTTTGGATAAGTGTATAATAATATATGTACACTACAATAATATCATAGAGTAATTTCACTGCCCTGAAAATTCTGTGTTCTCTCTATTCATTCTTCCCTAACCCCCAAATGCTGGCAACCTCTGATTTTTTAAAACTTTCTTTATAAAAGTTTTGCCATTTCAGAATGTCATATAGTTGGAAACATATAGTATGTGGCTTTATTTCACTTACTGATATGCACTTAAGTTCCTTCATGTTTTTTCCCATGGCT
>NW_005872903.1:20057-22237 GCF_000147115.1 Myotis lucifugus | reverse complement strand
CAAGTTTGGGCAGTTATGAATAAAGCTGCTATAACAGCGGTATGCATGGTTTTTGTGTGGACATACATGAACTCTTTTGGGTAAATCCCAAAAGATTTAGAGTGTGATTGATGGAATGTATGGTAAGAGTGTATTTAGTTTTGTAAGAAACCACCATCCCAAGTGACGGTACCACTTTGCATCCTCAGCAGCTGTAACTCACTTTCCAGGCAGGACTTATTTGCTCTTCTTTTTTTAAAAATATATTTTATTGATTTTTTACAGAGAGGAAGGGAGAGGGATAGACAGAAACATCGATGAGAGAGAAACATCGATCAGCTGCCTCCTGCACACCCCCAACTGGGAATGTGTCCGCAACCAAGGTACATGCCCTTGACCAGAATCGAACCTGGGACCTTGCAGTCCGCAGGCCAATGTTCTATCCACTGAGCCAAACCGGTTAGGGCACTTGCTCTTCTTTCTTGCGCTGTGCTTTGGTGCAGCTGGCCAGCATCTCCTCTGCCTGGACGCCTGCGGATCCTGGGGTCAGGCTTGTGAAGGGCAGAGAGTGCTCTCCCATCCAATGTCTAGTGTATCGGAGAGTCCACAGCCTGGGAGCAAGTGGTCACCTGCCTCCCATTAGTCATGAGGTGGACACAGAATTACACGTAGCAGCTCGCCTCGATTCTCTTTTCACGAGCTCCAAGTCGACTGGGAGATATCTTAGGTATCTGGGTCTCCATAAGACTTAGGAACTCTATTTAAGCTATATAAGCGCTTGAAGTTAAGTTCTTACACGGGTCCTTATCGAAGGCTACAGCAAATTTCTTGTGGCTAGGATTCTGCGGCACACTAAAAATATATATTTTTGGCTGATATTAAAAAAAGATATAATTTTGATTCATTCACACAGGATGGTTACTGTTATGTTGGCTGTTGTCATTTTTTAAAATTTGACAATCTAAAGGAGAAGAGGTCAGTGCCCCGGACTCAGAAGTCAGGTATTGCATGTTTTAAAAATTCTTGCGGCACACAGGTTGAACATCACTGGCACAGAATACAGCAAAAGCAAAGTTCAGAAAGGGTTTTCCAAGGGAGGCAGTTACGATGCCAGCTATTAGCAGGGATGGTGTGCTTTGTGTTGGCTGCAAATCGCAGATTTGCTTTATCTTCCATCCCTTAAGTGCTCGAGCCATAAAATCAGGTCGTGTCCTTGCTCGTTCCTTCAGCTTCCATAGATCAGAACTTATATTCACATATTTCCTTTGCATCCTCGACCACTTCAGGGTCCTTCTCCCTTCCTGTGCTTTGTTTTGGTGTCGCTGGGGCACCTTCAGTAGAAAACCCGTAACATGCAGTGTATTATATTTACCAGTTCTATTTCTGTGATGTGGTTGATGTAATGTGGGTGTAATGGCATCCTTAAGGTTTTGAATTCAGAGGCTCACAACAAATAAAAGGTGCCAAAATTTCAAGGTCAAACAAGTAATTACCCAGATGCCTTGAGAGAATTATAAGGCAAAGTGTAGAGAAAGGAGGCAGCATTTAATAGCTGGGTAGATTTAATTTCAGAACAAATACGATTTCAGAACAGATTTTTGTTTTACTTCAATAGACTGAAAAATATCTAAAAAGGATAGGGAGTAAACTTCTTAAGGTTTAGAAACAAGATGAAAATCAGCAAGCAGATATGAATATACACTATTCTCAGTAATAGCTAACCCTCAAATGTTTGTAGTATTTGTTTAATGTTTGTTAACTGCAAATCATCATAAAATGGGTTTGAAAGCTATATTTACCTTTAAATTTCCAGTTCAAATCCACTTGGCGTTGGAAAACAAATTAAACATAGATTGTTGCCTCTGCTCTGAGATGTAAAGAAATATCTTAAATAAGCACCTAACCAGTTAATTAAAGAGGATTATTCTTGGAAGAATAAACTTGAAGAGCTACTTGAAGAAGTATATTTTAAAATTTCATATTCTAATTCTACAGTAATTTATATCTTTAAGTTGACACCATGTTTATACTAAATTTTAGCAAGTTATAATAAGCAATGCATTCATAGTTTCAAGCTATAGGAACTATTCTTTTTCCATTTCAATAGTTGATTGGTTAATAAATAAATAAATAACAGAGCCTCATTGGGAGTAGGAGTTTGGGTTTGATACATTATAACCAGCAAAAGTAAAATAATAATT
>NW_005872903.1:16711-18740 GCF_000147115.1 Myotis lucifugus | reverse complement strand
ATGCTTAACCAGGGAATATACTTGTTAGTCAAGGTGAATTCTCAGCTTCCGCTTCTTCACGTGTTGGTGGGAAAGGCGATCTATTGAATATACATAGAAATGAGTTTGGGTTCTTCATAAGGTGCCCCAAATCTAGAAATTACTCATATCCATCACATCTTCCCTCTGCAAATCTTAGAAGTTATGTGGCCTTAAGAAAGAGTATTGTCAGCTTTTGGACAGGGATAGTAACATATAAATTTATCTTATGAGATGTTTTACCAGAAAGTATGCAGATATATGAAATGTAAATTGTAGGTGGATGGTTTTTAATTTTGGAAGTGAGTTTGAGGACTCAGCTTATCTGTTGGTCCTTATTCATTTTCTCATAGTGTCTGTAAAGTTGTGCAGTGCAGCTTCTCAGTATTCTCACAATGGGCAGGAGAAGAAATGCACCATTTGAACAAGTGGCGTAGACCCGAGGTGTTGATTGGCCTTGAACTAGCATGACTGTGCTCATGCAGAGATCATGAAAGGGAATGGTGTTCACCAGCAGCTCAAGATCCAGGATCTGTGAAATAAACGAAACTAAAATCAAAACAAGAACAACCTTATTCTCACTTTCTTTCACCCCTAATAAAAGTTTCTAGCTATTCTGTATATATAATATCAAGATGTAAATTATTCACGGTTAATGTCCCTTCCCATGTGATCTACTGCTTTGCCTCTTTCAAAGTTCCACATGCCAGAGGTGAGTTGTTGTTTCTGAAAGCTGTAAAATGAGATAGTAATAACAGCCAGCTGATCTAACTGAAGAAGGTCCAGAATGTCAGAGGTCTATGCACTTCGGCCAGATATCAAGGCGGCTCTTATTGTGATGAGGATTGTGGTGATAAAATGGGGTGACTGGGGTGGTGCCACTTTCCTGCGCCAGCCGTGGCCACAGGCTGAGAGAGAGCCAGAGTTTCTTTCACTCTCACTGGACTGGTTTCAGCCCGCATCTTCTCTGGTGTTTCAACTGGAGGATTCTAACACAGAACATAATTTAAAGATCATTCCTATTGTTAAAATGCTCCAGGAAGAGGCCAGTGGTTAGAAGGTTTCAGGCACAATTTATAACCTTCCTCCTTTTTGCAGTTTTGCTTGTTTTTGCTTTTAAATCACTCCAAGAGGCACAGTGCTGTAAACTGGGGTCTTGAACAAAGATGTTTCAAAGAAGATACTCGATGCTTTACTTGTTGTTTGTAAGCAACAATTTCCAGATGCTTAGTAACATATTGATAGTAGAGCCTCAGAACACTCGCAGGTAAGAGCAGATTAAAAACTGTATTCTCGGAAAGAACAAAGGAGCTGGCAGACCCAAGAGGCGTCATAAGAATCATGGGGATAAACAGCTGAAATGGGCCTTGGAAAAGATACTTCAGATGATAAACCAGAGGCTCGGAGAGGTGCAATGAATTATCTAAAATCAGACAGATAAATTGCTGAAGTGATCTTTTTATCCTAGCCCAGTTCTATTAACAAGTCTCCAGGTGAGTGGTGTGAGGGTAGCAGAGTAAAAGTGTAGTATGCTAGTGAATGCAGCGTAGTGGTTAGACAATTATGTACTTTACAAAGTGTATACTAAAATTTTTAAAAAGAAGTATAACTTTTCTGCTAGGAGAGGAGATAAAATAGAATCATATAAAAAGCTCAATTAAGATGAGAGAAGGCCAGAAAAAGAAAGGAAACAAACAAAGAGTAACAAATACCAGGAATAGAACAGTCATAAACATGCTAGACATTAATCCAATTATATAAATAATCACTTTAAATCCTAATGTCTTTTTGAATTAATAGAGAGACTATCATGGTGAGTAAAAAACATGAGACACAACTATATGTTGAATTACATTTTAAAGACTCAGGTAGATTAAAACTAAAAAAAAAGGCAGAAAAATGTACTAGGCCAACACGTGTTATATCTATGGCAGAAGTAAAAGCAGTGAAGATTTATATGCTGTTGCTTTTATCATCTGAAAATTCAAGGGGAATCAGCATTCATCAACAT
>NW_005872903.1:5644-7079 GCF_000147115.1 Myotis lucifugus | reverse complement strand
GCTAAAATCTGAAAAAGTCCTTGATGCACTATTGGTAATGAAATATTATCAATAGATTTCTAAACAACTTCAGAGACAATGACCCGTTACTGCTTTGCTTTGCTGGGAGAGAAGAATTGAAAGGTTCCAAGGGAGGATCTCTTTCTATAATTTTATTTTTCCTCTCATTTATGGCCATGAAACTCTGAAATCGGGTAGAGTTCAGATGAGTCTGTAAATTTTATTTAGATGTCTCAAACATCAAACTGTGCAAAGTAGTAGCACAACTCTGATTTGAATTAGGAGATTGCATTTGAGTCTGAGCATTAGCGCTGATGAGTTGCACTATCTTGGGAGACATATTCATCTTCTCGGAGACCCGTCCTCTTCCAAACACTGAGGCTGTACATCAGCTTCTTTTCAAGCTTGTTTTTCTAAAATTCTATGAGGTAGGAAGTTACACTGTTCATTTCTCTATTACTCCATGGAAGAATAATCACATTTCCTTAAAATAGGTAATATCTTAATTTTAAATGGTTATCTATTAGAAATTGGAGGAAAAAAAATAAAGAAGAGGATCCAGAAACCTTACCAAAGCTGACTATCAGGGTAAAATCTACTCTACCTTTTGGAACTCTAAACAGAATTCAAGGATTTGTGTTTTGTAATAGAACTTTATCTGTATTAATCAGGCTTCCTCAGAGAAACAGAACCAACAGGATATGCATCTATAAAATAAGAAATGGGCTCACGTGTCCTACAATCTGCAGGGCAAGTCATTGAGCGGGAGACCCAGGAGAGCCAGTGGTGAGGAAGGCTGGAGAGCTGGAGACCAAGGAAGACATGATGCTGTAGTAAAAGCCTTAATCAGGACAAAGCTGATGTCCTAATTGAAGGCCATTAGGCAGCAGAATTCTCTTTTACTCAAGTGAATATCAGCCTTTATTTCTATCCAGGCCTTCAAATGATTGGACGAAACCCGCCCACATTATGGTGAGCAGTTTGCTTTACTAAGTCTACCAATTCAAGCGTTAATTAGGTTCAAAAGCACCCTCACAGAAACAGGCAGAATAATGTTAGACCAAATATCTTGGCTCCCCAAGGCCTGTTAACACAAAAAATTAGTCATCACACTATCTAAAGAGTCATAGCTGTTGTGTTCTGTATTCTCATTTTATTTTATAGTGTATGTGGTTTATATTAGTCAGCGAGTTTAATAGGCTATTTCTCAGATTCTTCTGGAATCCAGGGTTGGCACTTTACCATCTGAAATGCCTGATGCTGTTATGCCTGTGTTCTCAGTTAAGTTAGTTAATGAGATCCCATTTTCTTGGAAGTATTTATATTCCTTGGAGGAATGAAATATGCTCTCTGAGAAATTATTTGCTTACCCTAGGATTGCACTCATTATTGTAATCATTATAAAGGGAAGACTGTAGAAATTGAATAGTAGAGT
>NW_005872903.1:0-5469 GCF_000147115.1 Myotis lucifugus | reverse complement strand
TCTTTTCTCCTCTTCATCTGCCCACTTCTAGATAGTAGTAAATGGGCTGTGTTTTGAAGTGCTAAAGTTCATTGAGACACCTAAGAGGTGATTTCAGATTGGGCATATAGGTCTAAAGTAAACAAGTAGTCTAAACTGGAGACATGAATTAGTGAGCTATTGGCTTTTAGGAATTGAAACTGTGAGTGTATAGCAGATGTTGTGGAGGGTGGGAAGATTGGATAAAGAAAAGAAGACCCAGGGGCTTGAATTATACTACTTAAATTCTGGTAAAGGGGAATAGGTCCGAACAGGGGACAGATAAAGAGTGGCCAGACAATTGGAGGAAAAGCAGATACATTTTTTTTTACACTCAGAAGCAAAGGAAAGAGCTTGCTTCAGAATGAAAGAATGGTCAATAGCATATAATCTTTCTGAAAGGACAAGGAGGATGAGAACTAATATATCTAAACCATATTTGTTAAAGTGATTGTCCCTAAAGCCAACTGTGCTCTGCGTCGATGAGTGAGTGGGAAGGAAATAGAGATTAATAATGAAAACTCTCCAGATCATTTAGCTGTGAAGAAAGAAAGAGTAAGGCTATTGGTTGGGAGGGAACAAATGGTTGAGTGAGGATCTTTTAATTAACTAATTAATTAAAAATAAAAGTGACCTTAGTATCATAATTAAGAGCAATGGCTAAATATCTAGTTACAAGAATAGGCTAATGTAAGAGAGAGAGAGAGAAAGAGAGAGAGAGAGAGAGAGAGAGAGAGAGAGAGAGAGAGAGAGAGAAAATAATCTATAGTCTATAGCAGGGGTCAGTAAATTTTTTTCTGGGAATATTTTAGGCTTTGCAGGCTGTACTAGTATGTTCTCTGCCATAATTATTAGCTCAGTCACTGTAGACAGTACATACATGAATGAACATGGCTATTTTTCAATAAAACATACATATATAAAGACACAAATTTAAATTTTATGTAATTTTCAAATGTTATGAAATACCATTCTTTTTAAAAAAAATTTTTTTCTAATCATGTAAAAATATAAAAACAATTCTTATCTCTGGAACTTACAAAGCCAGGTAAGGCCCTAAGCCTGGTCTATAAGATTCCTGAGGAATCTGGGGCTGAGATTTTCAAGGAAGAGGTAGAGGGCATGAGTCTTAAATTGAGGAGAAAGGTTCAATTTCTGGCTTTACTATTTAGTAGGTCTGTTTCCTTAGCTATTCTGAGCTTGGGTTTCTCATGTGGATAATAAAGTAGCTACCTTGCCCTGACTGGTTTGGCTCAGTGGATAGAGTATCTGCCTGCGGACTGAAGGGTCCCAGGTTCGATTCCAGTCAAGGGCAGGTACCTTGGTTGCAGGCACATCCCCAGTAGGGAGTGTGCAGGAGGTAGCTGAATCGATGTTTCTAACTCTCTGTCCCTCTCCCTTCCTCTCTGTAAAAAATCAATAAAATATATTTTAAAAAATAAAAAAATAAAGTAGCTATCTCACAGCATGATAATGAGAAATAATGGGAATAATATGTGTAAGGCCTGACATATCATTTAGCATCATATAGTTGGATGATCTTTTCTTAAATATAAATACAATAACAAATATGTATAAACTTTGATACATTTAATAAACTGTAAATCTTTCATAGTAAAACCAAAGGCAATCTATTTTCCTGATTGATTATTAGCTATTGAGTTAAAAGTAAGAGAAAAGAGTTTTATTTAAAAGGATAATAAATGAATTTCAAGCAATGAACATGAAGATTTTATGAGAAGAAAATATATAAGTATGTTTATAGTAATTATATATTCATAGAGGAAATATAAATTGAATATATTTTACTTACACAGTTAATCATTTAGAGGAGGGATCAAACAGGAATGTTGGCTTATTTTTATACCCATAGACTAAGAATGATTTTCTCATAATAAAAAAGTGATGCTTGCATTCAGGATGCATATATATATCATCTTATTCTAATTTTCCCAAAACACATATACAAAGTGAATATGTGTTTCTAACTCTGAATGTCAGGAAATTTCTGACACATATTCCGGCAGGGAAGGGCATTGTAGTAGAACCAAGATGACTGCAAATTCCTGTTGAAAGATGGAGTTTGTTTTCCTCCCCTGAACTGGGGTTTGCCCTATGACTTGCTTTGAGCATTAGGCAGAAGAAGTAATGCTGTGTAACTTCCATGGTTGGGACTCAGAAGACCTGGAGCTTCTTTTGTAGTTCCAGAGCCTTGTCTCTTCTAACCAAGCCATCGTATTGTAAGAAGCACAAGCCACATGGAGGGAGCCCCTGGAGGGAAACAGGTCTAGCAGCGTGCCCAGACCCAGCCTGCACTGGCTGCAGGCAGGAGAATGAGCCATCGCAGGTTTTCCCACTTCATTGGGCCTCTAAAGGACTATGTGCCTACCTGACACCATGCTTAGAAGAAGACCTACCCCACTGAGCCCAGTCCACCCACAGAACCAGGAAAGACAATAAATGTCTTTATTGTTTTAAGCCACTAAGTTTTGATGCCAATACTCAGCAATGTGTACTGTATCTAAATCAAGCATTTTAAGAAGATAAAGCAAATACAAAGGAACCAAGGTGGGGCCGTGTTTGGCACATTTCCAGAATAGCAGGCAGACCATTGTTTAGAGAGGAGTTCTTAAGAGGGCGAATATTCGCACTGGGAGCCAAAAGCCAGATAATATATGTTTGTATACACCAGAGGTCAGAAAACTATGGCCCACAGGTCCAATCTTGTCTACTGCTATTTTGGGAAATAATGTTTTTATTAAAACACAGACACCCATTTATTTATACATTATCAATGGCAGTTTTTATGCTACAATAGCAAATGTAAGTAGCTGCATCAGCAATCATGTGGCACACCAAGACTAAGTAATTTACTACTTGCATTGCAATGCTTGAGCAGAAATAGAAATGGCTTATGTTTTACCAACACCCTACTGGCTGCTGTGTGGAGAATCAACTAAAGGGGGAAAGACAGGAGCAGGAAGACTACTAAAAAGGCAATAGTCAAAAGAAGACTAAGAAGGATAGAAGTCAGGAGAGCTGGTCAAATGCAAGATGTATTTTGAAGGTAGAGTTCACTGGGTTTTAGATTGCTAAGATGTGAGAAAGTTCAAATATGACTCCAAATATTTTTTGGCTTTAGCAACTGATAAAATCAGTCAATAAATCATTGTTTATTAAATTATTGTCAGTGCAGTGATTGGGAGAAATGAATGGTTTTGGTATACTGTATAGCTCTATTTTACGTATTTAGTAAAGAGTAATGAGTGTATAAACCAGTATTTCCGTAGAAGGTCTGAGCAAAGCAACATCACTTTATTTTATGTTATTAGAGAAACACATTTTGTTGTCACTATTGTTGAGTATTTACTGGCTGGAACTGAGTATTCATTTGTTGACGCATTCACTGAAAACGGTCCAACATGTATCCGGACAAGCTACCATTAGAGCTTCTTGTCAGCACTCAGCCTACTTGGAAGTGCCCCTAGGTCTGGTGGCCTGTTGTCGTGTTCCTAGATGGGAAGCCATGAATAGTTTGGTCTGATGTCTTTCTTGGGAGAGATTTATCAATTCTTAACCCTAGATGGCCATTTTGGACATGGCTGCTTAATCACACTAAGGAATCTTCTCCTTTGTACAGGAATCATCTCTTATACTCAGAGGGGGGGGGGGGGAGGGATCATCTAAAAACAACTGCAAATGGAGGCTCAACAAGGGAGGAGCCCCCTGGGAACACTGGCGATGACCCATATCAGCATCACAGAAGAAGGACACCAGCAGGGGGCTCTCTGTATCTGTCTCTCCTGCAGTCCAGATATGGAAAAATGTGATATGGAAAAAGAAAACTCATTGAGCAAGCCACCATTTCCTACCGAAGAGCATCTTCCTGGGGCATGTGTGCTGTAGCCGTCACTTCCAAATCCGGTGACTTACTAGTCTGAACACCAAAACCTGTGGCCTGGCTCCTCTCGGGAAACGGGAACCTGTGAACAGGGAGAGACTCCACCGTGATCAGTTGAAGCAACTTGTTCCTGTTCACGGTGAACCCTCCACAGTTCCCGGCAGACAGCTTCCCTGTCCTCCTTTATTTTTTATTTATTTTTAATATGTTTTATTGATTCTTTACAGAGAGGAAGGGAGAGGGATAGAGAGTCAGAAACATCGATGAGAGAGAAACATCAACCAGCTGCCTCCTGCACACCCCGCACTGGGGATGTGCCCGCAACCAAGGTACATGCCCTTGACTGGAATCGAACCTGGGGCCCTTCAGTCCGCAGGCCGTCGCTCTATCCACTGAGCCAAACCGGTCAGGGCTTCCCTGTCCTCCTTTAAAAAAATTGGCTCACAAATGTTGTTCCAGTTGAATCCCACGAAAGCGACAAGATGTTGTTGAAAAGTGTCCACTCAGCACCCTCCTCTCTAATAGAGAAGTTCTCATTTCTCTCCTGTCAGGGCTGTGTGAGAATTTTTACTTTATTTATTTATTTTTTGTCAAGGGCTTGTTTGATCTCTTTAGGGAAGAGCAGAGGTACAGACAAGACCTGGACAGACAGGGACATTTTCTGGGGGCGAAGCATGAGGAGAAGGACTTTGGGAGGAGAAAGGAGGAGGCACATGCAGGCCACCTGGAGGATACCGGGCTTGGTGTGCAGGGTGTAGCCCCGAGGCCCATGGTTTTCATTAAGTGCATTTGTTGCCGGTGAAATTTGTCACCAAAAGCGTGCAATAAGCACGGAGTCTAGTTTTTTTGTGGCACGGCTGGTGAAACAAATAGCTCAAAGAACTGCTTTATTCTCCGGATGGCTGGACGCACACCCCAAACTGCTGACCTGTGTGGGGAGCAGGGGGCTCCTGCCCCCCGGAGTGTGCTGGGGATGAGAGCCACCCCTCATCGCAGCCATGAGTGAGAACTGACCTAAGCGATCTCAGAGGCAGTGATGAAGCGCTGACAATGGCTGGGACTGGGGAGCGGCTTCCCTTTGCAGCTGTCTGGCAGGCGCCTGTATTTACGAGCGCCGGGCGAGGGCCGCGACAGGTTTATTATTTGTTGGTTTTCTCCAGCGTGCACAGTCAAAATTGTTTTCAGGGAGTATTCAGAAGTGGAGCTGGCTGTCACGGAGGCAAACCGCATCCACCCACCGGTCTATTTCACTCGCTTGATGGATACCTGGCTGCATGGTTTGGCATTTCAGAAAGAGTGGAAAGAGAACAAGTCTCAGAGGTCATTAATCCTTTCCCTCCCCCTGGCCTCCCCCGGCCAGCTGCGGGGCCCTGAGCCACACTTCTTGCTGCCAATCTCAGCAGCCCCAGACGTGGGTTTGCCACCAGGTGCCCCTCCACTCCCTGTGGTCTCTTATCCCGAGAGCTGCCTCCACTCAGGCGCCAAAGAGGCCAAACCTTCCTCACAGCCCCGCGTGGGGACAGTCCCTCGGATCACAGCTTTTGCAAAGG
>NW_005872902.1:30835-37499 GCF_000147115.1 Myotis lucifugus | reverse complement strand
AGCGCGGCGCGGGCGCTCGCGCACGCAAAGGGGCTGGCACACTAGAGGACGCGGCTGTCTTTTTGAATCGGGAGGGAGTCACAAGCTCCCGACTGCTCTGAACTCCGGTTCCGGGAAGTCTCTGGGGACCCAGGGCTCATACGGGGAGAAACTGGACTGTCTGGCAGCAGGCAGAACTCGGAACTAGAGGGCTGCTTTCTCTCGAAGGTGCTGGCAGCAATTACCGGGACACTGAAACACAGGCCCCTTAGGGCAGGGCTGAGGATCAACCATAGCTGCTTGCTCCGCCCTGTTGATTCCTAGACCCTGCCCCACCCAGGCTTCAACAGAGGCTTTTGCATATGAAAGGCCTGGCCCTTTGCAATCTGAAAATTACCTAACAAACTGCAGCTGGGCCAGACAGACCCAAAACTTCCAAGAGAAGGCCCAAGGCCCCATAGCAGCTTGCATTGCTTCACAGCTGGGCCTCATCTGGGCACCTCCAAACCCCCAAAAAGGAAGGGGAATCTGCAAATCTCTTCGTAGCTCCTGCTGGGTAACTTCAGGCAGAGGCTAAATTAGCACCTCCTTAGATCCAAGAGCCAGTGTACCCAGTGGTCAGAGTGGGACTTTCCAGATTACAACTCCTCAGATCCATAAGGGACACACTCAGGGGGCAGACTCAGTGAGCACCAAAGCTCCACTGAAGCAAGTCTTGCCCCAGAAGAGTGTCTTCAGCACAGAAGTTCTCCCACTGCAGACACAGCTGATTCTCACTGCCAATTGGCCTGGAGGCCAATTCCTCCCAGTGATACCTACAACAATCAAGGCATAACTACAACAAGACTGTGCACAAAGCCCACAAGGGGGTGCACCAAGAGTGTCCACCTCAGGTAACTGGGGAGGCTGAGCCACTGGGCCCTATAGGACACCTAGCACACAAAACCACTCTACCAACACAGGGAAGCATAAAAAATGCCGAGACAAAGAAACAGGTCACAAATGACAGAAATGGAGGAAAGAAAACGACTGGATATAGAGTTCAAAACCACGTTTATAAGGTTTTTCAAGAATTTTCTGGAAACCGCCGATAAATTTAGTGAGACCCTGGAGGATATGAAAAAAAGACCAACTATAAATTAAGCATACACTGACTGAAATAAAGAATAATATACAGAGATCCAACAGCAGACAAGAGGATCCCAAGAATCAAGTCAAAGATTGGAAATACGAAGAAACAAAAAATACCCAACCGAAAAAGCAAAAAGCAAAAAGAATCCAAAAATATGAAGATAGTGTAAGGAGCCTCTGGGACAACTTCAAGCGTACCAACATCAGAATTATAGGGGTGCCAGAAGAAGAGAGAGAGCAAGATATTGAAAACCTATTTGAAGAAATAATGACAGAAAACTTCCCTTACCTGGTGAAAGAGATAGACTTACAAGTCCAGGAAGCACAGTGAACCCCAAACAAAAGGCATCCAAAGAAGACCACACCAAGACACATCATAATTAAAATGCCAAGAGCAAAAGACAAAGAGAGAATCTTAAAAGCAGCAAGAGAAAAAAAGTCAGTTACCTACAAGGGAGTACCCCTACGACTGTCAGCTGATTTCTCAACAGAAACCATGCAGGCCAGAAGAGAGTGGCAAGAAATATTCAAAGTGATGAATAGCAAGAACCTACAACCAAGATGACTTTATCCAGCAAAGCTATCATTCAGAATTGAAGGTCAGATAAAGAGCTTCACAGATAAGCAAAAGCTAAAGGAGTTCATCACCACCAAACCAGCATTATATGAAATGCTGAAAGGTATTCTTTAAGAAGAGGAAGAAGAAAAAGGAACTCTTACCATTTGCCACAGCATGGATGGAACTAGAGAGCATTATGCTAAGTGAAATAAGTCAGTCAGAGAAGGATAAATACCACATGATCTCACTCATTTGTGGAATATAATGAACAACATAAACTAATGAACAAGGACTGATCCAGAGACAGAAGAGGCATCAATCGGAATGTCGGGCTCAGATAGGAGAGGGTGGAGGTTAAGGGGAAAAGTTCAACCAAAGGACTTACACGCAAGCATATAGGTCTAACCAATGGACACGGACAACAGGGGGGGGGGTGAGGGCATGAGCGGGGGGGGGTAGGGGGTAACGTGGGGATAAGGACACATGTGTAATATCTTAATCAATAAAAAATATATTAAAAAAACAAAAAAAACTATAACATATTTTCAGTAAGATTTATTTCCCTGTAAATTTAGAGAGACAAGAAATTAACCTAGTATTTTTTGAATTTTATGGGATTCTTAAAATCATTGCTCCACATTGCTTATCCAACATTCATTAACCCCCCTTGTACTGTTAACGGAACCCTGAATCAAGTCTGAAAGTAGTAACTACCCAACTCTTTCTATATTCTTCTATCAACACATGCAAATAACTTTTTTTCACAATTTTATAACATATAAAAGCAATTTGTTTAGGTCTAGATAATTCTTTTACTTTGTTTTTTGGAATGTGAAATTCAGGAGAATATGATTCTGATTAAGCTACCTAAAACTATACTTCAACATTCACTCTTTTTCAATACATGAGTGAAATCTGAACCAAACATTAGTTTTTCTGCAGAGTACAAAAGCCTATTCATTATTTCTAATTCTCTGTTACTTCTAAGTTGCTTTCAGGAACTAGCTATACCAATGATTCACTTCCCCTCTCTTTTTATTTTTAAGGTCTTTACTTTTTCCATGAAGTTTTACCTCTTCCCTTTTGTCTTGCTTTGGGTCGCATACATGAGGTCTACCACTTCCAGTTTCAGATCTCTGCTGAGGTTGGCATTTGTAACTTGCACTAAAACATCACTGGTGATATTCTTTTAGAGGCTTTGCCACCATAAGACATTAAATTAAATTAATTAATTAATTAATTTTTACCATAAGACATTTTAAAAGAGAGAGTCCCATCATTCAACATAAGATATTTACTATTTTCTATATATTGCCCTTACAATACATGCTCTGTATACTTAGACTTAGACTGGGGTCCTTTAATGAGGATGGTATGGTGAGAATCACCATAATCCTCAGCAACAATGCTTTCCTCATAGGTTCACATTCTTGGAGAGCATAGGATCTTAAATTTATAATAGTTTAAAAGTTCTTCCCTTCTTTTAACTTTAACACATCACTTACCTTAAAGTATAAGTTCTCAAAATAAATTGGATTTATATTTCCTGACCTGGATATATGTACCTTTCTCTAGTTCATAACTTGAGAATAAGGCTTTCATAATGGGAGATTTAATAGTAGCATTTCTTTTGGAAATATATATATATATGAGAGAGAGAGAGAGAGAGAAAGGAATAGTAGCACACAGATTAAAGACTGAACACAGCTGGCCTCCCAGAAGCAGCCTGTGTGCACCTTCTAATTACCAACCTTTCCCTTAAGAGGAAAATATTACTCTGAAATTGTGAAAATTATTTCCTTATGTACTCATCATTTTGAATTTCAGAAAAATAAAATTTTATTTATTGGTTTTATTTCTTTTGATAAATATTTCATATGATTCATCATTTTCTTTAAAAAAATTTTAAAACTTAAATCTTTATTGTTAAAATAATTAAATACATCCCTTTTTGTGTGTAATTATACACACCCATTAAGAGGGTTATGATAAAAAAATTTGGAAAATATCAAGTGTTGGTGTGGATGTAGGAAAATTGGAACCCTTGTGCATTGCTGTTGGAAATGTAGAATATTGCAGCCACTGTAAAAAACAGTATGGTGGTTCTTAAATCAATTAGAATTACCATGTGATCCAGAAATTGGGGATATATATATTCAAAAGAATAGAAAACAGGAATTGGAATAGATATTTGTACACCAATATTCATAGCAGTATTTTTCACAGTAACCAAAGGTGGAAACAATTCAAATGTATATTGATGGATGACTGGATAAACAAAATGTGGTATACACATACATTGAAATATTATTCAACCTCATAAAGAAAGGAAATTCTGATACATACTACAACATGATAAAATGGTCAACTTTATTTAGAGAAAAAGTAGAATGGTGTTTGTCAGGGGCTGGAGGGAGGATGGGGATGGAGTTATTGTTTAATGGGTACAGAGTTTCAGTTTGGGATGGAAAACATTTTGAAAATGGATGGTGGTGATGGTTGCACAGCAATGTGACTGTGCTTAATGTCACTGAAACATAGACTTAAAAATGGCTAACATGGTAAATGTCATGTCATCCATATCTCTCTACATATAAAAGGCTAATATGCAAATTGTCCCCTTGGGCGGTTGTTCGACTGGGAGTTCAACTGCTTGCTATGATGTGCACTAACCACCAGATGGGGGCACGGAATGAAGAAAGGCGCCAGCTGGCAGCTGGGGAAAGGAGGCCCCAGCCGGCAGTGAAGGCCCTGGCCAGGCCTAAGGACCCTACCCGTGCACAAATTTTGTGCACTAGGCCTCTAGTTTACCATAATAAAATAAGTAAGAAAGCAAGAAAGGTAAGAATGCCTAATATCTGGAACTGTGTAAGATGTAGAAAACTAATAATTTAAGCAAAAAGAATGCTCAACCTGGACTAAACTCGGTTCCCAACGTTTGGGCATGGAGATTAGAGTTTCAAGACCAGATCATATAAATCATACTCCTAGTTCAAATGTATTTGGGGCTTACTGTGTGGCACATATTAGCCTAAGTGTTTTACATGCATTGACTCGTGGGTCCTCTCAACAGCCTATTTTGTGGTTACTGAAGGATTACATTCTACTAGTATGTAAATTAGAAATATTGTGGCATTAATATATTACTAAAATCTCAGTTAACCTCCAAAGTCTCCTATAATAACAACAACCCAAATTAAAATGTTATCAATAAACATAACCCACAAGCTTGGACATGAAGTGAGTTTAAATTGTATTTATGCTCTTGCCAAAGGGAGGTGCCTACAGGGAAGTGAGGCCCGTTAGCCAGCCACTGCCCTCCATCTCTCCTTTCTCACTGATATTCGCCCAAATAAGAGCAGAGTATGGGGACTCCCAGGGAACACACTGCGGTCTCCTGTTGCTGCTCTCACTTCTGACTTCTGTCTCTTCTCAACCTACAGTTTCTGTCTAATCTAGGGAAGAAAGTGGGGAGGAAACCTCTCAGATCATTCTGCATTTGTCACAAATCTAATACTTACGACAAAAATTTCACTTTTATTCTCAAAATCCAATTTTGTATTTAAAATACTTTATTTCAATTTTTTTGTCTCTTTCACAGATTTTTGAATTCTATTTTAAAATAAAAAACCTAAATATTGTCCCTTCCTCATTTTTTGGTATTTTTTGGATATAAAAAACATTACAGTGAGGGGGGAAAGTTTGCACTGTCCTCACTGATACCTAAGTGGGTAAGGAGAGAGAGAACAAAATGGAAGTACAGAAAGGAAAAAAACAAGTTTGTTATGTTACAATATCATTTGGACACGTTGACTGTGTGCTATTAACATGACCTGAGAAAGAGGTTAAATGAGCTGAGACGTCTGCTAACATTCCAGCATGAGGTCTCCCATATTTATCCATTTAGAGAAAATTATACTCTAAACAAAGATACCCAGGAAAGAGATAAAATTTTTTTTCAGTACAGATATTGAATTAGAGTCACTAAGAACCAGGTGGCTGGGCAGAATGGCCCAGGTTTTTCTGTGAAAGGTAGGAGATGAATGAAGACTGAGTAGGAAGAATTCATAAAGGTCAGTGGTCTCTGAAGGAAAAATTGGTCACAAGTTCCACTCAAGTGGGGAGATGAGGAGGCTGAGGAAGGAGCAGGGAGCAGGTCTAGGTCATTCATCAAGGCCAAGACAGGGAACTGAGTCTGAACCATTCCTCTTCTTTCTTATGAAGACCGATGACCTGAAACAGGAAACAGCACGAGATTGGTGGGTCCTCCATTCCTGTCCCAAGGTCAACCCATTCTTCAATTTTCCCACAAATTTTCAAACACATTTATGTATCCTGGGTGCCAATCCTCCCCCGCCGGCTTCACTACCTGCAGAAACATCACCCCAGATCTGTACACCTGATTCCTACCTTCCCACTTCCCAGGCTGAGACTCATGTGTTCCTCCAGCTCCTGGAGGCAGCCCCTGCGTGCAGCCGGCGGATGGTTAGCACGGAGCCCGCCACAATGCCCACGAGGCCCACGGCCAGCCCCAGGGCACAGACCACAGTCTCTGTCAGCTCTGACATGGGGGCTGGAATCTCAGGCTCTAAGAAAAAAGAAGCTCACAGGGTCAAAGGGCGCTGTATGCAGGGTGTCGTATAAGGGGACCAATGTGTGTGTTTGGAAGTGCACAAGACATCTGGACTTTGGGAGAAGGGTATAGTCAATTATTATAAAACTTACAGTTGTGGGAAATAAACCTGTGGCCCTGGGGGTTTAGGGCTCTAAGGCAAGACCATGTAACGTGGAACAGAACTCAGGGTGTACGGACAATAAAGGGATGCGGCGTACCCCAGTGCCTGAGGAGCGGCTCTTCCAGGCCCCAGTGCGCCACCCTGCAGTCGTAGAAATCCTCAGCCGAGGGAAGGAAAGTGAGGTAACTGAGCTTGAGGAAAGAGTGGTCACTCTTGGGGTAGAAGGGTGTCTCAGCAACGCCTTCGGCAACGGGGTGTC